>NC_060271.1:77592813-77760800 GCF_021613505.1 Equus quagga
CTACCCCTCCAGGCCTGTTGCCTTTGCACCTTCCCCTCGTGCTTCTCAGAAAATGCCACCATCCCACCCAATCACCTGTTCAACTGCGCCCCTGCTCCTTTCAATCCAGCTTGTGTGGCTCCCTGGGTTGTGGTCTAGCTTTTATTGACTATTGGGGTCTCAGGCCCAGTCTCCCTGAGGGGGGCAGCAAGAGCCAGGTGCCAGCCTCTGTTGCTGGCTGCTCCTTCCTGGTCTCCTGGGCCAGGCAGGCAGCCCCTCTCAAGGAGTTTCCATAAGCACCCACTGCTACTGGAGCTGAGAGGCTTACAGTGGTCCTGATGGTTTGAAAGTTTTCTGATAACAACTGAATGCTTCTACTAATCCCAGCAGACATGGAGCACGCCCTTCAGGGGCTTACAGGCCAGTGAGGCCGAGAGACCAAGGAGAGGCAAGTTGGGAGATCTTGTCATAAGTGTGTGGATGAGGGAAGTCCTGGGTACCAAGGAAGGACATCAAAAGGACACCAACCCACTCATCGGTGGAGGGCTTCCCCGAGGAGACAGGGTTTCTGCTCCTGAAAATTCAGAACCAGGAACGGAGCTTGTCCATGCCCTGCCCAGATCCCCTGCACTCACCGCCCACACACACTGAGCTTGTGCTGGGCCTTTCACTAAACTGAAGCTCTCTTTCTGCTTGAGGCCTTCGCCCATGCTGTTCCCCGTGGCTGGTACATTCTCCTTCCACCTCTCCCACACTCATCCTCTTTGTTGGTCCAGCTCCTCCCCTTTCAGCTGAGTGGTTGGACAGCAAGCAGTTCATCCTGTGTTTATTTTGGCTGTTCATTCTATTTAGCACCTTGCTACTCAAGGGTGGGCCCCAGATCAGTAACAGGATATCACCTGGAAGCTTGTTAAGAAGAAGTGTGAATATGAAGCTTTCACGCTGACATGATTAATATTAGCATATTAGTATTAATCCTGGACAGTCTCTTCTCAGTGCAACATGGCGGCCAGCCTCTCTGACCCTCTGGCTGCTGCTCAGGTAGAGGAACTCAGGGGTGCCCTCTGCTGATCGGTGCTCCCCATTGCCTGGTTGTCCCTGATGAGGTGGTGGAGGAGCTTTATCAGCTGGGCCCAGAAGGCAGGCCCACCCTGGCTGGTGACTCCTGGGCTCATTGTCCCAAACCAAACTCACACTCACTGCCAAAGGAGTTTTAAGCAGGTCTTTCCTAATGAATCAGGTAGGGGACCCACAGCTGTCCAAATGAACGCACCTGTGTTTGTGAATTTGCAGGAGGATACTGGGTCAGGAGAGTGGGCCACAGGAGCCAGCCTGGTGGCGTTCACGCACTCCACTTCAGCAGCCCAGGGTTCGCTGATTTGGATCCCAGGCACGGACATACACACTGCTTATCCAGCCATGCTGTGGCCAGCATCCCACATATAAAATAGAGGAAGATGGGCCCAGATACTAGTTCAGGGCCAATCTTCCTCAGCAGAAAGAGGAGGATTGGAGGCAGATGTTAGCTCAGGCTAATCTTCAAAATAAAAGGAGAGTGGGCTACAAGAACAGGAAGTTAAACTCCAGCTTCAGAGTGAGGCACCAGATATGACAGTTAACAAATTTTATCATGAGATCTGAGACCCAAATGTTGAAATTCCAAAGAAGATTATCAAGACAGTGTAGGGGGTTACCAGGGGCTAGAAATGGGGAGCGATGGCTTCATGAGAGCAGGTTTCCTTTGGGGTGATGAAAATGTTTGAGACTCGATAAGGGTGGTGGTTGTACAACGCTTTGAATGTACTAAATGCCACTGAATTGTACAGTTCACGCTAACTGTGTTATGTGAATTCACCTTTACAAAAATTAGGGGAAAAAAAGTTTAGATGGCTCTAAATCTCAAAAGGAAGATGCGGAGTGTTGGAGAGAGCAAAGATGCTGAGAGGTTTTCATTGGGAGAGTTGCTGCCATGCCATGAGTCAGCCCTCACCACACAGACTTGGGGAGGGACGGGCCACCTTTAACCCCAAGCTGGCTGATAGCAGACGCCTTGAGGACACCTGTGTCCCCTCCTGCTGAGGAGCAAGAGCACTGACTCCTGAGGAATCGGAAAAGTTACAGTGGGCGCCTACCTTCCTGGAATTTTGGCAGAGGTAGGATGTTGCAGGCTGTGTGTGTGTGTTTGTGTATTAGAGAGGGAGAGAGAGAAAGGATGGGAATGGAGGGGTTGGGAGAGGAAAAAGTGCCTTCCCTGCCTGGGGCTACGGGCAGTGTGTCCTGCAGGCAGAAGGGAGGCAGTGGCTTCCAGGGAACAGAAAAATGCATTTCCAACTTGTGCAGGGACCCCTTGGGCAAGTGTAAGAGGGTGCTGGTTTGCTAGAAAGTAGGAAGGAAGGGGGACAGTGAGGATAATTCTAGAAGTCAGTGACTGGGACTGAGCAGTAAGAAAGCCTAGAATGCTGACTCCAAACTTCCCTTCACCTTACTTCAGCTAAGTACTTTGTAGAATTTGATGATGAAGTTTAATTTGAACTTGGTAAAAATTTAAAGACATTAAGCTTTCCTTTATGTAACAGTGTACTGGTTAAACTAAAGTTGGTTTTTGTTTTGCCCCCCGTGCACGCCTCTCTGCCTGGTGCACGAACGTGTGCCCATGTGAGTGCGTGGGTATATGAGGAAGGTCTGCCAGGGTGTGCTCCCTCCACCTGCTCCAACTGCCCTTCTTCCTCCTCCTCTTTTCCTTCTCGAACTCTTCTTGTTTTTTTTTTTTTCTTCTTTAATTTAGGTAAAACATAAATAACAGGGGGCCAGCCCTGTGGACAAGTAGTTAAGTTTGCATGCTCTGCTTTGGTGGCTCAGGGTTTTTTTGCTTGTTCGGATCCTGGGTGCGGACCTAGCACTGCTCACAAAGCCATGCTGAGGTGGCATCCCACATAGCAGAACTAGAAGGACCTACAATAAGAATATGCAACTATGGGTTATGTGTGTGTATATATATACATAATATATATATATATATATATATATATATATATAAAGGTTAGCTCAGGTGCCAACCTTTAAAAAAATGTGCTTTAAAAAATGTAAATAACATAAAATTTACCACCTTAACAATTTTTAAATGTACAGTTCAGTAGCATTAACTATACTCACAATGTTGTCTAACTATCACCACTATCTATTTCCAGGAGTTTGTCAACACTCTAAACAGAAACTCTGTACCCATTAAGCAACAACTCCCCATTCCTTCCTCCTCCTAGCCCCTGGCAACTACTTTTCCACTTTCTGCCTATTCTAGGTAACTCACTGAAGTGGAAGCATACACTATTTGTCCTCTTGCACCTGGCTTATTTCATTTAGCCTGTTTTCAAGGTTCATCCATGTTGTAGCATGTGTCAGAATTTCATTAACTTGTGAAGGCTCAATAATATCCCATTGTATGTATATGCTACATTTTGTTTATCCATTCATCTGTTGATGGACATTTGGGTTGTTTCTACCTTTTGACAAGAGTTAATTTGTTTTTAAAACCGTCTAGGAAAAAACAATATTTAACCTAAAGTGAGGACATAGTGAATTTTTAATTGGGAGTCGTTATGGGGAGGAGGTCATGAGTAACTTTTTTGCATGTATTATAAACTAGGCCGTTACTTTCTGAAAGAAATCAGTGTGAAAATGCTCATATTTGTACACCAGGGATAACCTAATTTAGATTTTGCTAAATATGAGTCTTGTTATAAGAAGATTATTTTAGGAACAACTATGAAGGAAATATAGACTTGTGAGCAGGTGGCAGACTGGGGTTTTAAAACCAGCAGCTGACTGGACACAATGATGAGACATCTACTTTGAGTATTAGAGGAAATTAAATGGGGTGCTGCCACTGCAGGTCAAGTCACCTAAAGCTAAGGTTAGAGAAGGACCACAGGGGAGAGCAGAACCTAAGGGTTCCTCTTGGCAGCCAACGTCTCCCCTCTGGGGGAATCTTAACTCAGTGGGGCCAGGGCAGCCAGGGAAGAAGGGCAACTGTTGCTTGAATCAGCTGCCCAGTGAGGTAGAGAAGTGCCCATGGGGAAAAGTGAGCACCCCCATGGCTTGTGTGCCTAGGAAACAGGAGCCTGGAGCACCCTGATGGGGTGCTGGGACAGAGGCCTGATCCTACTAGGAGAAGCCCAGGGGCTCCGGGGAGCGAGGCTGGGTAGGAAGGTTTGGGCCAGGGGAGCTCTCACCATGGGGCATTCTGAGAGGTGGGAGGAGAAGAGGAGGTGGTTTGTAAGTTGGATGCAACATGGGCGTTCCCTTTCCCCCAGCCACTGCAGACATGAGTGGCTTCTCCTTGGAAGCACCAGCAGGCAGCCTGGAGCCTTGATGAAGACGTTGGGTAACCTGGGGATCTTTGAACTTGAACTTCAGTTGTTGAACATGAACTCTAGTTGGATATGAGGGACTCTAGAGTGGGGAGGGGAAGCTGAAATTGTAGCCCACACCTGCCTGATGAGACACAGACAGAAGGGTGAGCAGGAGGACAAGCCTGCCGGAAGCTCTAGGCTGCCTGCCCACGGCACACACTCCTTTTGTCTGGGGAGATCACACAAGCCACCCCTTCTCTCCTACTGCTCCCTATGCAGCCTGCCCCTCATTGTCTTTCTCATTGCACACTTTCAAACTGCTACCTTGTGGGTTTCTTTTGCTTTTTATTTTTGCTGAGGAAGATTCATCCTGAGCTAACATCCGTTGCTAATCCTCCTTTTTTTTTTTGCTTGAGGAAGACCAGCTTTGAGCTAATATCCATGCCAGTCTTCCTCTATTTTGTATGTGGGATGCCTCCACAGCATGGCTAATGAGTGGAGTAGGTCTGCAGCTGGGATCCAAACCTGTGAACTCGGGCTGCTGAAGCGGAGCACACAGCACTTTAACCACTTGGCTACGGGCCCAGCCTCTTGTTTGTTTTCAACCAAATAGCTTGATTTGCATTCCCTGCAGTTGGAGAGGTTCAGTGGACTCACACCAGAGAAATCTAGAGGGTGGGCATAGGTCCTAAGCCGGCTACAGCCTTGGGGTTGGCCTGCCCTCCCAGAGTTCACCAGGAAAGAGGATGCACATGTGTTTTCTGAGGACAGATTTGGGACACGCATTCACACGCAAGAGGTTGGCATGGAACTGTTCTCAATCCTGCCCAAGAAGACGGTCTTGGTGGAATGCCTACTAGACACCAGGTTTGGGGAGGAGTAATGGGAGGAAAACCTGCATCACAGGAGCTATGGTCCAACATTCCAGGTGGGGGCCTCAGAAGAACCCATGGAAGCACCCAGGAGAGAAAGTCCACTTGAGACGATGGACTGCCAGGGCCAGAGAGCATGGAGCCATGTTGTAGCCTCCACCCAACACAGACACACACACACGCACAACAGATGTGTGCACACACAGAGGTGGGTCAGAAACCCTCCTAAGCTGCTTGGGGAGGAGAGATGCGTCAGCTTCCCCAGATGGTGCCCAGTAGGGTCCAGCCGGGGAAGAGAGACTTTAATTCTAACTCAAGTTGGGAGTTTTGATTATTATTAGGGACTGGACACTTTTACTTGAGTGGAGGCTGGATTTTCAAGGAAAAGTGAGCATCACAGAATGTATAATCACCTAAAAGTGACCAGAACAGTCAAGGGATTACCTGAGTTCTCATCGTTAGCATAGGAGAAGGAATCGCCTCCAGAAAGCAGGCTTAAAAGGGGCAGTGAGAGACAAAGTTGGGTCCTGGCATTTATAGCAGTACTGTTCATAAGAGATAGAAACTACGTTTAACTAGTTATGAATGTTTGTTCAACAAACTGCTTACTGTAGGATTAGAAAATAGTAGGCAGTTTTTTAGTCCAGCCCCATCCGCCCAATGGTCAGTTGAAGTTCTGGACTTGGCCTATCTAATGATTGGCCAGAACAATCAATTGGGATACAAAATGCATTGGTTTGTAGTTAGAACACTCTGCCTTCTTCATACTTGTCCTCACCCTATAGTGTGTGTGCCCATTATCACTGGAGGCCTTTGCGGGGTGCGAGCAGAGGCAGAAGCTGCTCTCAGGGAAGAGGAGTGGCTGAGGGGGCTGGAGCCTAATCTCCAGAAGAAGAGGGCAGTGGGTTCTCAGGTTAGGTGTGAACTAGATCTAGAAAAAGCAACTCAAGAGTGAATCCCCATGACAGGTCAGAACCAGGGGCAATGGTTCAGCCTGGGCCTGGGCTTTTTGTACCTATGCAAGAACAAAAACCAAACCAAAACAAGAGGCTTAAGGTCCTGCCAGGCACAGGGAAAAAGCACTTAGAGAGTAAGGTCTTGGCATGGGGGTTGGGTGTGTGTTGCTGGTGAGGGTGGGAGAAGAGCAGCCTGATGGCTGCAGGAGTGGCAGCATGAGGTGGGGATGCTGTGGCTTCTGCCAGGTGCTCAGCCTGGACCATCCTGAGCTCTTGGGGGCAGAACAGATTCTGGGGGAGGTGCTAGGATTACCTGTGAGGCCCTTGCTTGGGTTCTGCAGGCAGCACTCAGCCAAGGAAAACTGCATTGTGAGAACTCTCAGCACCCCTCCCCCATGCTGGGCTTTGATTTTACACCCCGACGGCGCCAAGGGCTGGTGGCTCAGGGAAGTACTGTAATAATATGAAAGTGAGTCTGTAGATTTCCTGTTTAAACAAACCTAGTGGAGATGCTACAGGTTCTCCCCAGGGCACCTGTAGTAGCATTCTCAAGAAGATGTGTTCTGGCTGGGGCTAGGAGGAGCTGTGGCTTCTCAGGCCCTGAACCTAAATGCTCTGGGAAGATGCCTGGATGACACAGGCCCAGGCCTAAAGAGAATCACACTCCTCATTCCTAGGTGCACTCCATCCTGCCCTAATTTCCTTGCAGACCCAGGTTTCCAGACAACTATCACTTTCTGTTTGCTTTCTGACTAACAACTTCCCACAAGACATGTAAACAGTCACACAGCATTTGAAAGCTGAAAGGGGGGTTAGATGTATTAACTCTCTCATTTTATAGGTAAGCTGGCCCAAAGTGGTTAATGTCCCAGAAAGAAAGAGAAGAACTAGGAGTCGACTTCATGTACCGGGGTTCTTTTCTCTGAGCCTTCCTCACAGCCCCCTTCTGGGTTAGGAGGGGAGCCTAGGTGGCACCATTTGAAAGCTCTGAGCTGCGCTTGTGGCAGAGCCCACTTTTTGATACGGCCTCTCAGGAAGCCTTCTGGGGAGGCAACTGGCCCCTACTGCCCTGGTGGCGCTTCGCTGACTTAGAACGAGACTCCTTAGCACCTTCCCCTCCTCAACTTTGGGCCTTAGCTGTAATATCCAGGCCACAGGATTATGTGCTTTACGTACATTATCACATTTATTAACTCATGGTTTTCAGAGTGGTTTTCCAGGTTATATACATTGATTCCATGTATGATGACAAATGGCCTGAGGCTTCAATCCTGAAAACTTGAGGGTGGGTGGAGGAAAATCCACCAAAGGCTAGTGGCCTTTCTTCACAGCCTACAAAGCAAGCCCCTGGGGCAGTTGGAATAGGCTAAGAGGAGGCTCTGGACCCGAGGTGCCTGTGTCTGCCAGGAGTCTCTGGGCACACCCAATGAGTACCCAACCAGACATCCTCTCCACAAAGCCCACGACAGGCTCTTGCCCCATCATGCTGTGCTCCTAAAGAAAGGCCACATTTCATTCTCACAGCCCATTTCCCTCGTTGATGCTTTTAGATTGAGGCTCCCCACACCCCTCAGGGAAGATGCTGCATAGCTCCCTGCACATCTCCAGATGGGAAAGAAATGACCATCTGTTGCTTGTTTTACTATAAGTCAAACAGAAGTTATTTATTTTCTAAAAGTATAAAAACACATACAAAAAGGGACTCATTCTCAGCTAGAATTAAGAGATAATATCATTGTAACAAGCATCCTGGAGGGCAAAGCCACTGAGGTGAAAGTATTGCTCCCAAATCATTACTAACCTTAATCACCATTTTGCCTCGGGTTTTTTAGAAGGTTACTACTTCTAAATTACACGTGGACAACGAATTAAGCTTTATTAAACCAGACTCATAAAAGTAAGAATTGTGATTCTCCAGGTTGCTAAAATATAATTCTCAGGCTCTGAGGAAAATAATCTTACGTCAGTCCCAGGGAACTTTTCTCCCCAGCAGTTGATTGGCCACTTTCTGTGGAAGAAAAGAAAGGCAGGAAAGAAGTCAGACACTCTCCCCACCAGAGGCAGACAGCTACTCCTCACCCACAACGTGTTGCTCAAGACACCAGTGTGGTGGTGTTTATCTTCCCCAGCTACAGAAACTATGGTAATTATACAAAAAATACTTCTTGAAGTGTTTAGGAAAGATGATCTACAAGCAATATCTATTGTTTCTATACAGATACAGATAATCTATAATCCTGATAGACTAATCCATCCATCAGTTCACAAACACATAAGCATAATAAGAAGCCTGGTCTTGTGATGCTGACACACCAGACAGTCCAAGCAGAGCCTGGGAGGGAGCCCGGCTCAAGCTCTGAGGTATGCTCCAGAAGCAGCTCTCCAATCCCACATCAGTTTAGTAGGAACTGTCTTTTGGTTTCTGACTTTCAGAGTCCTCTTGAAGTGAGGGGGTGGGAAGAAAACAAGAACAGTGAAGATAGGCACAGAAGCCACTGAGAAATAATGCTCAAGGAATTAACTGGCAGCAAGTCCCCCGGCCTGTGAGGGTCTGGGGCTTGCAGCACCACTGAGTCCACGGGGGCCATGAGGAGGAAATGGTGGTCGCTTTGAGGCTCTGACCCCCCAGGGTGCCAACTCTCATGTTACACTTGGACATTTTCTAGTTTATTTTAAAAGTGCCAAAAGTATATGATTTACCCATAAGGGGCATAAAATTACCATCTGGGACTCTGGAATGAAAGCCCAACAATTTTGATAGATTTGGTCATTTCCACCATGCCATCTACACTGAGTCCTGAGTCTGAAATTTGCTTTCATTCCAAATGTATACCTGGAAGATGCCTTCCTTAGATTTGCTGTTTTAGATTTTTAGATTTGAAATCTAGTGACAGGTGCCCTTATCTTCCAAATTTTAGCAGTGGTCCAATGTATTACAAGCTTAAGTTCGCTCCCTAAATGTCATTAATTCAAACAGGTCAGATGTGTTTCTCTCAATTTCTCTTTCCCCTGATAAACCTGATCAATCCCGCTCTAGGATTGACTGACCTTTTTAAATAGCTGGGCTCGCAGCCGGTATGATTTATATTCCAGTCTCCTCTTTTCCTCTTCTCTCTTTTTCTGTACTTCTGGAAGCTGCTCATAAATCCTTAGAAATGGCACCAGTGGAAAGACAAGCAGCAGTGAGGTTATCAGGCTACAAAGGCACACGATCTCTTCTCACCACATCTCCCTGTGAGGGGACTAAATGCCCCTCACAGCCAAGCCCTGGGCTGTGTCGTGCTCAGCTTCCTGTTAGACACTTGGACAAAAAAACCCCTGGCCTGGGGTGCTCATGTCTGAACGAGGAGACAGATAAATGAAAACATCATAAAATCATGCAAAGAGTGGTTACTTCTAAGAAAGGAGTGGGATAGAGGGGTGAGGATGAACTGCTTTTCACTCCATATGCAAAAATGCATAGTTTTGATAGAAGATAATGAACATGTATTACTACTATGTTTTTAAACACAAGGGAAATAATGGGAAAGAAAAGTATAGTCATAGTTATAGCTACAAAATACTACACAGAGTTACAGGAAAAGAAGAAACTTATTCTGACTGAAGGAGTTCAGGGAAGACCAGAGAAGAGATGAAGCTTGAAGTGGGTCTGGAAGAATAGTTAGGAGCAGAAAAGGGATAGAAGGAGAAGGGAGTCCTGGTAAGAATGGCGCCCAGGCTTCACAGAGAGAACTGTAGGGGAGCAGGTGGGACACAGACCGGGTGAAGAGAGGTCGGCTGGGGAAGGTCTTGTAGCCATGTGAAAACCTTGGGCTCTGTCCTATCAGGGATTGGGTGCCACTGATTTTAAATAGGGAGGAATATGATCAAACACGCATTTGATAAATACACCGTACTTGGAAACAATCTAAATTTCCAACAAAAGAACAGTTAAACAAATTATGGAATATAATGGAATTATTATAAAGCCCCCCAAAAAAAGATGTTTCAAAGAATTTTCAATGATATGGGAAAATGTTCACAATATAACGTTGAGCAAAATAAAGCAGGTTACAGACCTGTATATACAGTACGATCAAGAATTTGGGGGAAAAAAGGTGTGTGTTAATACAGGTCTCTGCAAAACCCTCACTCCTGCCAGAAACAGGACTAGTGTTAGTTATGTTTAGATAGAAAGACTATCAGTGATATTTATTTTCTTCTTTCTAGTTTTCTCTATATTTGCCAAAGTTTTCTAAAATCTGAAAAAAAAAATCATTGAAAATGATGTAGAGGCTCTGTGGAGCATAGATTAGAGAAGATACAAAGCAGAAGCAGGGAGAACAGCAGTTCTCTGTGACTGGAGTCTAGCCCTCTTCAAGGCAGTGAGGAGAGTGGGTTCCAGAGCAATCAGGAAGCCAAGTCTCCAGGACGTGCCAGCTGGTTGCATGTGCAGTGATGGGTAACATGGCTGGAGGTGATCACTCCCCGCTTTCTAGCCTGGTGAGAGGATGGCTCCAGCAAGTGTGAGAGTGGAAAATGGGGAGTTCCATTTTGGACACAGAGGAGATGATCACTAACTGAAAACACAAAAGTGAAGGTCAGGAGAGAGACCAAAGAGAAACAAACATGCATTTTTAAAAGTCACTGTTGATGAAACTCACAATGAGATATCACCTTGCATCTGTTAGAATGGCTACTGCCCAAAAAAAAAGAAAAAGAGAGAGATAACAAATGCTGGCAAGGATATGTATGGAGAAAAGGGAACCCTTGTGCACTGTTGGTAGGAATGTAAACTGGTACAGTGTCTATAGAAAACAGCATAGAGGTTCCTTAAAAAATTGAAAATAGAATTACGATATGATTCAGCAATTCTACTTCTGGGTACATATCTGAAGGAAATGAAATTACTGTCTTGAATTGATATCAGCACCCCCATGTTCACTGCAGTATTATTCACAATAGTGAAGACATGGAAACAACCTAAGTGTCCATCAATGGATGAATGGATAAAGAAAATGTGGTATAAATAGATAGAAACAGATATATAGGTAGATAGATATAAAGAAAATGTAATACACACAGACACAATGGCATATTATTCAGCCATTAAAAAGGATATCTTGGCCAGCCCTGGTGGCCTAGTGGTTAAGTTTGGCGTATTCTGCTTTGGCAACCTGGATTCAGTTCCCCAGCGCAGACCTACACCACTCGTCTATCAGTGGCCATGCTGTGGCAGCAGCTCACATACAAAATAGAGGAAGATTGGCAACAGCTGTTAGCTCAGGGTGAATCTTCCTCAGCAAAAAAGAAAAAGGATATCCTTCCATTTGCAACAACATGGATGGACCCTGAGGGCATTATGCTAAGTGAAGTAAGTCAGACAGAGAAAATCAAAACTGTATGATCTCACTTATATGTGGAATCTAAAAACATCAAACTCACAGAAACAGAGAATAGAATGGTAGTAGCCAGGGGCTGAGAGATAGGAGAATGAGATGTTGGTCAAAGGGTACAAACTTCCAGTTATAAGATGAATAAGTTGTGGGGATCTAAGGTACAGCATGGTGACTCTAGTTAACAATACTACGTTGTATACTTGAAAGTTGCTATGAGAGTATAACTTTAATGTTCTTACCATAACAACAACAACAACAAAATCATAATCAAGTAAGGTAAAGATGTGTTAACTAATCTTATCGTGGTAAACATTTTGCAATGTACACGGGTATCAAATCATCACTTTATACACCTTAAACTTACACAATGTTATATGTCAATTATATCTCAGTAAAAGCTTGGGGAAAAAAAAAATCACCATTAAAGAAGGGATAACAAAAGCCACTGGAAAAGAAGAGTTATCCAAAGGGGAACATGTGGCATGAAGAGAAAATCTGCTTGGACCAGGAAGATTATATTCTAGGGCTGGAAAGCTGGGAGCCAGTCTAATCAGAATAACCTAAAATCACATTTTGTAAATAGCTCCTTGAAAGCAATTACTACATATTATTGCAGACAAAGACAGTACATATTATTGGAACTGTCTGTCCATTCGTTCACAATCTGGAGTCAATTATACATATAAAATAAACGTTTTCTAAAACAAAAATACTTTAGTAAGAAGAGTGGCACTGTTCACATATTTTGCAAATCTCTTTAACGTCTGGTTTAATGGAAGACAGCTGGATTCTTTCATCTGCCTCTGTATTGTCTGTTGTTATATGTTTGTTCTGGTTAAAGTATACATTTAAAAGAATCCAGTTTACACACATATGTAATTGGAAAAGGGAGGAGTATATCAATATTCTTTTCAGATAATTGCTGATTTTCTTGATACTACACCAAAACAAGTGGTAGTTTTTAAAAAATTAGTTACAGTGTGGAATCTGAAACCATATTAGTGAAGTTTTCTAATCTATTACACAAAGTACATCAGTCTACCTTGAACTTTGAATAAATATTCTATCCATGTCTGATTTTGTAATACCATGCAACAGTCATTTGGAAAATCCTGGTCCAGTGAATTAGGCAGATCTTCCAAATGCTGACATATTTACTTATATAATATGAAAAACATCACATTTGTTAATGTCAGCACTGATCTAATCAGAAAAGTCTAAGTACTGGGAGGTAATCAAGCTCATACTGGTAGACACAAGTTTTCTAGAATTCTATTCCTTGCTTGAAAACTCAAAATTTCTCTTTGGCAATAAATACTGTCAGCTGTTTTCCTTGACGTGACAGATTCACTTCTTTATTTTCAAGAAAAATGTCTATCATAAACCCAAGTCGGAATAATCAGTTTATCTGTCATTCCTTCAAGTAAAAACTGTGTTCCATGAAAAAGGCAGCCAGGTCAGCTTGCTCCACAAACCATGCTGTAAGTGCCTTTCCTTGAACCAATCATCTATCTTGGAATGCAGTGGAAGTGCCTTATGTGTACTTCCACGATGCTGCTGGCATGTGGCTGTGAAGAATACAACACCTCCTAGACCAGCACAGTTTGGTGCCACCGTCTCAGATAGTGCTAAGGTACCAGCAGTGTTACTCCTCCTCCCATTACTTTTGCATCATCAGTGCAAATGTCAACACAGTAAAAAAGGGACCTAATATCCTAGTAACATTTTGAAATTTGTTTTGACCTGGCAAATCCCCCGAGAGGGTCTCGGCAACTTCCAGAGGTCCATGGACCGTACTTTGAGAACCACTTGACTAAAGCATCCCTTTGAACTTCCTATAAGGAAAGGGTTTACTAAATGGAGAGTGAAAACAAGATTTCAAGAGGAATGCTTTAATTACCTAAGATAAATTGTTTTCAAGCACTATGCTGACTATAAAACTGTTCTCATTAAGGGAGGTCTCTAATGAGCCCCTAAAAGGTAACCTTTAACTTAGTTATTCCATGGCATTCTCATGATCAATATATGCTTATCTCTAATTAATGAATAGCTAATACACGCAAAGGCACAAAATTTAAAAAGGTGAAAAATTAGTCTTTCTCCTACATCTGCACCCCAGTGACTCAGTTCTTCTTCCCAAAGGCAACCACTATAACCAGTTTTTTGGGTATCCTTCTAGAGATATTTTATACATATAAAACTATATGCATCTATAAAAGCACAAATACTTCTTTTTAAAGACTACAAGTGGTAGCAGTGTACACACGCTTCTGAAACCTGATTTTTTTTTTAAAAGCTTAACTTAATGTGTCTTGAAGAGTACTTCATTATTTCTAACTGTATTGGATAAATTTCTAGAAATGGGATTGTCTAGATAAAGGGTAAGACCCCAAATAGATACTTAATTTTATTTCAAAATATTCTTTATTTATATTTAGGTTTCTAATAAGGATGAGCCTGCCTAAGGTGTGCAAATTAGTGGGGATTCTTTGTATCTTTTGTGTATAAGTCATCCATACCATGCTATATATTTTTCTTTTCTTCTTTAGAGTCATAAGTGAGAAACTACTTTCACAACTCATTTTCTCATAATGTTTTAACTTGAGCATAATGCCTTTATTCTGGGGGCAAGCCAGAGCTCTTGACCACTTGGTGGCCTGATTTATACTTTTGTAATTACTCTTATTCTTCTGGCCTTACCGTTTAGACCTCTGAATCATTTCCTTCTTTCCAATAGGCCTGTTCTGAGCAGCCATGAAGCCTAAGCAAGAGAAGAAGGGGTTTTCAGTGGATAGCAACTTAATAAGGAGGAGTGTGTTGCTCAAGAGCTATGAGAGCTGCTAGGACTTGGTGCCCCTACCCTGAGCTGGCAGTGTTGGGTAGCGAGCAGTGGCCGAGGCCAAGGCCAGTGTTAGACTATGGTGACTGTGACAGCACCCTAAGGCTCATGAAGACACAACACACTGTGGCATAGACGAGACAGTGTGAATTGAAACACTGACCAGTTTATAGGTAAGGCTGTGATGAAAGCATTAGGTAGTACTTTATAGTTTTCACAGCTTTCGTAGATTTTATTGAGAACTTACACCTGGCATAATTGTAAAGCACACACACTCTGGAGCCAGCCCACCTGGGTTCAAATCCCAGCTTATTAGATGTGTAATCTTGGGCAAGGTATTTAATCTCTCTGCCTCAATTCTCTCATCTGTAAAACAGGCATAAGAACAGTATCTACCTCAGAGAGGTGCTGTAACCATTAAACGAGAACAGTGCCTGGGCAAAACAAAAGGGCTATGTAAGTGTTTTATTATTATTATTATCATCATTATTGCCACCCTATGAGGTAGACAAGCCTGGAATCAGCCACATTTTTAAAAGAAAATCATGATTACTTGCGCAACTAACTTGCCCACGGCCACAGAGCTGGTTTATAAAAACACTACTCTCATTGCACACTCTCGTCTTTAAGACGTAGGGACAGGGCAAGAGTAACTGGCCTTATTTGGATCACGAAAGTGCTGAGAGCTAAACTGGCCAGGTTCTGCTATCCAAGGAGACTGACTCTCAGCAAGCCAAAAGTCACTTTCTGTCCATGTAACCGGCCTGACATTGAGCAATGCTCCCTGGCATGAAGCAGACCTTGCCCTCTCTAGCCAGTGACAGGAAAGTGAACAGGCAGAGTGTACCTCTCTTAGGGAGCGGGCACATGGGGTCCCGGTAGCCCTGCCGTTCCCTCACAGCGTTGAACAGTGCCTCCCGCTCACTCTGTAACATGTTCTGCAGCTTCCTCTCCTGGACTATTAACTTCAGGCGCTTTATCCGCTCCCTAGAGCGGGAGATGAAGTCAGGTCTGTGAAGGTGAAGTGACTCCTGAGGAGAAGAAAATGCCCCCGATCTCACATTAATGATGCAGTCTGTTCTCCAAGGGCCTAGAAAAACAGTATCTGCCCAACGGACCTGGAAAGCCTGTTTCTAAAGTGCAGAATGTATCTAGAGTTAAAGAATAATCTAACAACTCTCTGTGGGGGAGAGCTCCAGTAGGGAAATCAAAGGGATCAAAGAAATGCCTTTGGAATAAGCCAAGAACTAAGATTGCAGCAATTACAACTCCCCCAAACATCGATGGGACAGAGCTCGGCCCATTGTGCTATTTTAAATTTCCCTTCAAACAAATACCTCATTAAATAACATTTCCTTTAGCTCCCAAGGTACATATAAAGAAGAGACTTAGTGTCTTTTAAACTCTGGGTCAAGCAGGAATAGGAGTCATGTAAACAGAGGAAGAAATATGAGGCTGACACACATCAGGCCTCTGGAGCACTCCACATGTGCATATCTACAAACCCAATGAGCAGTGTTACAGCATCCTCCCTTCTCCTGCCTTGTCCCCAGACACTGAGGGTGATGCGTGATTTAGAATGGTTAGTAGTAAGGCAGCCTTTGAGTAATGATGAGAGTGAGAACAGATGAACTGCGGAGATGCTAGAAAGGCGGGTGGTGTGATTGTCCTTTGGAAGGCCAAGTCATAGATTTAACTTCTTTGTATCTCGCCCTTTCTTCCCTCTTAAATATATGGCTAAAGTTAACTCAATGTCATTGTACCTGTAGGGTTGCTCTCACAAATGGCCTCAGCGGATCTCTGCCTGAGCCTGCTAGTGACCCATGGTTGTCCATGTGCTGTCCCTGCCAGTTCTGTTCTCGTAATGGCTCCCTCCAGGGTTTGGTGCTGGTTATTGGTGCAAACCAGGAGATACCAGGGCCACGAAGCTTGGGAAGGTTTTCCTTCTTAGGACAAGACTTCACATTTTCCACAGGAACAAACCATGAAACTCCTGTAGGAAATATTTTTAAGAAAGAAAAAAGATTTTTCATTTTTCTCACCAGAGATGTGCATAGCATAGGTTCTCAGGGGACTCGGCTGTCAAGAGGGCACCAGGATGCCCTGGAGATTGCTTAACCACAGGTATGACTCTAATTATAGTTCTAGATACTGTGAAAATTTGCCAAGGTGGTGCTGGGGCCAGAGGGGTCAACATAGAGTCATTTAGAAACAAAGAATCTCAGCATTGCAAGAGACTTGAAATTCACTGGTTTTTCTGTTACAGAACAGGGAATTAGAAACCGACCTTCACGGCAACTCTGCTCGTTCTTCCTTAACCTTTTGTCCCCAAGATAATTGGTAAGGAGCCTTTTCTCATCTATGTTTTCTTCTGACCAAGAAGTCACATCACTGTCCTCTTCTCTAGCCTCGGTAGAACTTGGAGTTGGAAAAGTCATCCCAACATCTCGAGTGTGTTTTCTGACACCATTCACAATCTCCAAGTTACCTAAGGGGAGAGAGCACAGATATCTCTGAGAGCAGCCTTGAGGCTTATTTGCAGGTGTATTGAAGACAGTAAATGAAAAGTTTTAAGGCTTCAAAACCACAGGCTACTGCCTTCTCTGGGTGGGGTGGAGGGGTGTGATGGGGGGAGAGAGAGAGAGAGAGAGAGGGAGAAGGAGAAAGGAAGAGAGTTTTTATTCCTAAGTTGGTTTAGATATTAGAGGGAAAGAACTACTAATATAGGTTCAATGGGTAAAGGATTTTAGTTCTGATCCTAAGTGAGAAAGACAGTAAATGCTTATAGTCCTACTGGCAGTCACCCAGGTAAGGAGGAGGCTGACAGATGTAAAGATAAGACTTGAGGAGAAAAAAATTAAGGGGGAAGTTTATTTTTATTTTATAAAATCAAAAGATATAGAAAAGCATAAAGTGAAAAGCCTCCTCCCCACTCCTACTTTCCACTCAGCTTATAACCCCATGATTCCAGCTAATATTTTCTGCACATTCAAGCAATTCTCTTCATTTTTTAAATACATGTAGTAGCATGCTATACATTGTTCTGTATCTTGATTTTTCCTTCTAATTATATCTCTTGGAGATCTTGCCATATCAGCAGAGAGAGAGAGAGCTTCCTTATCCTAAGTAGGATTTCATTATATGGATGTACAATAATTTATTTAACTGCTTGGCTACTGAAGGATAACTAAGTAGATTTTAATTTTCTGCTATAATAAACAATAGTTCAATGGTTAATTATATACACTTGTCATTTTGCACATATGCACAGTACATACATCTATAAGCTAAATTCCAAAAGTGAAAGTGCTGGGTCAAAATAATTTTGATAAAACTGCCAAATTGCCTGTCATAAGGGTTGTACTCCCAACTCATACTCCCACTAGAATGTATGAGAGAACCCTTAAACTCTTGCCCACAAACTTGCTATCAAACTTAGATTTTTGCCCGTCTGATAGGTGAAAAACGGCATTTGAGTACAGTTTTAATCTTCATTTCTTTTATTATAAGGGAGGTTGAGTATCTTATATGTTTAAGAGCTACTTGTATTTCAATGGAAATGTTTAAATTCAAATAATTTACCTGCTTGTATACCCTTGTTTAACATATGCACATTTTGCTTGTTGCAAAGGGTAGAGGTCGAGCTCCAGAAACTACTGGTAGAAGATGAAATAGAGTCAGAAGAAATCATATGGTTTGCCACCTGGAAAAACAAGAGAGACCCTGTTATTACCTGCAGTCAATGGTACTTTTACCCACAGGATAAGAAAACATACAAGTCACCAAGAGCCTTTTCTAATCTAATTCAAATTGTTGAGATGAAGTGACAATGTGAATATGCCACCACATAATTTGTGATAGGGAGGAGAATGCTGTTATAGTTGGATAAGGGCCTGAGCTCTTTCAAGAAGGTACGACAAAAAGATTGGGTATGTTCCCGGGACTTGAAAAAACTCTGAAGAGGATGCTAGCCAATGATTAGTCTGGTGGGTCTTCAGAATGAAATTCTGACTTGACATTTGCCTAAAAAATCGATAAGACATGAAGAGGGCTAGGGAAAACTAAAGAGAATGATGAGCTGCAGAGAGTGCTTTCAAGAAATCCAGACTCAGATGCTTAGACAAGGATAAATACACAAAGAGCTGAAAGGCCCATGAGAAGTCCTGAATAAGTGGAGAATTGCAAAAAGCATTACAGAGCTGAAAAGGCCTTTTTAGTTATGTTCCAAGTAAGTAGAGCAATGAAGGGCAAGTTCATGGATTGAAGCTGATGGTGGAATGTTAGTGGATGACAAAAATATTATCAAAATTTAGTTGAACAAATATAGTATAAAACAGTATTGTTTAAACTTGCTCCCGGGAGAGGGGCCTAACCCAGAACAATGAATTGGAATCTCTAGGGGAGGGGTCTGAGCATCTATATTTTGAATAAATACCAGGTGCTTGTCTACTTAGGCAAGTCTGGAAGAGGTGAATTGAAGCTCAAGTCAGGAAATGAAACTGAGAGTATCTACTCCCCTGAACTAGATAAACTATATTCCAGGGCCTTTAGGAAACTTGCAACAGAATCCTGGAGGAGAGAAGCTTTGTTAGATATCTGGGGACAGACAGTGTTTTAATTTTCAAAAATTAAGCACTGCAAACTGGTGGACTTAACACTGATAACTTCTAAAATTCTAGAATGGATCACCAATCTGATAATTTGCAAGCAGCTGGAGGTCAAAGAAAAGATTAGCAAATTTCAGCCAGGGCTCAGTAAGGCAGGCAGAATAAGCCCTGCCAGGTTAGCCTTGTTTTCCTAGTAGACATGGCACTAAGCGGCAGACCAAAGAATGTGTAGTAGAGTACAACTAGATCTGAATGACAAAACTTCTCATGACATCTTTGAGGGCGAGATGGAGTCACATGGGTTGAATGATAATATAAGTTGGTAGAACCCTAACTGGTTGAACCACTCTTACCCAAATATTATCAACATAGAGTGAGGCCTTTACTGAGTGGTATATTTTGCATTCAACAACAAATATTTACCAAGCACCTACTGTGTGCCAGTCACTTGGTTTGCTCTGGCTATTCTCTCTTACCATTTTATGTATCAATGTCTCAGAGATATGGAAAGCAGATTTCCCATACAAGGCACATCTGGGAGGGCATGAATGGCTGTCAGGATCCCAAGTAATAACAGGAATGATGGACCAAATCAAACAACAGATAATTGTAAAGCCCTATACATTAGGCTGAAGGAATGGCAGCAACTTTGAATCAGTAGAAAGTGCTCTGGGTCTGGAGTCCAAAGACCTAAGCCAGTCTCAGATCTTCTCTTTACTAGTGGGCTCTAATTGAGCAAGCCATAGCCTCTCTATGCTAGGTACCCCATCTAGAAAAGGGAACACTTGCACTTCTGAAATTACAGAAGTGTTATAAAAAACAAATGATTTAGATTGTGAATTGTAAAAAAACTAATATAAAACTATGAGACTATTATGATGGTAAAAAGCCAAAATGTATGAGTACAGAAAGGGTGGTGAGGAAGATGTGACTGATTGGCAATACACTGTATCTTCTGCAGCTGAAAAAAAAAGAGAAGAAAGCACTTTAGGTACTGAAATGGACTGAACTTCAAGAGATAGATGACTAAGTCCAAAAAGCAAAATATGCTGCCATTTTTGTGAAAAAAGATAGAAAACATACTGGTATTTGCTTTTTTATGTATAAAATACCTGTGAAAGAAAAGAATCCAGATTGCAAGGGAAGAAGTAAAACTGTTTTTATTTGCAGATGACATGATCCTGTCTGCAGAAAATGCTATGGAATCCATAAAGAAGTACTAGGACTAGTAAATAATTTTAGCCAGATTGCAAAATATAAGATCAATAAGATAAAAGATCAATTGTGCTTCTATTCTAGCAATGAGCAATCTGAAAATAAAATTAAGGAAACAATTCCATTCACAATAGCATCAAAAAGAATGAAATACTTAGGAATAAATTTAACAACAAAAGTGCAAGGCTTGTACACTGAAAACTACAAACATTGGAGGGAAAAATTAAAGATATAAACCAACAATGAGACATTCCACATATGCAATTTAAAAATGGGCAAACGATTCAACTAGACAGGGGGCTGGCCCCGTGGCCGAGTGGTTAAGTTCGCGCGTTCCACTGCAGGCGGCCCAGTGTTTCGTTGGTTCGAATCCTGGGCGCGGATGTGGCACTGCTCACCAAACCACGCTGAAGCAGTGTCCCACATGCCGCAACTAGAAGGACCCACAATGAAGAATATACAACTATGTACCGGGGCGCTTTGGGGAGAAAAAGGAAAAAATAAAATCTTAAAAAAAAAAAAAAAGATTCAACTAGACATTTCACCAAAGAAGATATAAGAATGGCCATAAGTACATGAAAATATGTTCAACATTACTCATTAGTGAAACACAAATTTAAATCACAATGAGATACCACTTCACATCTACTGGGATGACTACAATAAAAAAGATGAACAATAGTAACTGTTGACAAAGAAGCAGAGAAACTAACACCTTCACACATAGCTGGTGGGAATGTAAAATGGTACAGCCACTTTGGAAAGCACTGGAATTTTCTTAAAAATTAAACACAAACTTATCATATGACCCAGCAATTCCACTCCTAGGTATATACTCAAAAGAAAACATATGTCCACACAAAAACTTTTACACAAACGTTCATAGTAGCATTATTCATTTTATCCAAAAAAACCAAAAAAATCCAAATGTCCAACAACTGGAATTGGATAAACAAAATGTGGTATTATCTATACAATGGAATACTAATCAGCAATAAAAAGGAACTACTGATGCATACTACAACATAGATGAACCTTGAAAACATCATGCTAAGCAAAAGCAGTCAGATACAAAAGACTACATATAATTCTATTTACATGAAATGTCCAGAAAAGGCAGAGGTCAGATTAGATGTTGTCTGGGGTTGAGAATGCAGATTGCAAACAGGTACAAGGGACCTTTCTGGAGTGACCAATGTTCTAAAACTGGATTGTGGTGATGATTGCGCAACTCTGTAAATTTATTAAAAAAAAAATGGAATTGCACACTTCAAATGGATGAATTTTATGGTATGTAAATTATACTTCAATAAAGCTGTTTTAAAGATCTCTGGAAAGATACGTAAAACTAGTAACATTGAGAAACTCTGGAATAGAGAGATAGGTGTCTGGGGAACAGGAGTGAGAAGGACACTCCTTATCAAATCCTCTTTTCTACATTTTTAGTTTTGTACCATGTGGTTGTACTACCAGTTTAAGAAGTGAGAATAAACAAAACACAAACTTATGAGGAAGAGTGTGGCAATAAAGGTTTAATGACTCTTGCGAGTTCAACAGGAGTAAAACATATGTTAGGCGCTAGAAATGTTCCAGCCATAGAAAGAAAGGTGATAGATCTCCTCTGTTAAAGTGCTTTCATCACCTGAAGCACAACACGCTTAATTCAAAGGGACATGTTTAAAAATAGGATATCGACAAACTTAGACCCAGGAAATTGCCAAGTTAGGAAAGGGGAGTAGAAAGCATGACCCATCAGGAATGGCTCAGAGTGAAGACCTGAGAGAAGAAAACACTTCAGGGAAGGAAGTGGGGAACCGAGAGGTAGAAGCTTAGGTCAATTTTCTCTGCCTCCAGGGAGCAGAACTGGGAACAGAGCCAGGAAATCCAATGCAAGCTGACTTTGGATCTTTGTAAGTTAAAACCTTTGATAATGGGAGGCTTAGACAAATGAAATGAGCTGCCCAGGAGCAGCAGTGAGCGGTAGAGCTGTGGAAGCAAAGCTGGAGCGCCTTGTGGTGCAGATGCAGCTGAAGTGTTGATGGTCCCTTCCAAGCGGAGTCTGCCAACCTCCTGCGCTCCCAAAGGACACAACCTGCCATGGTATGCACCACTAAGTGTGAAAAAACACGTTTCCCTCTGATTAAATGAGGAGCTTTGGTGTATGTGTTTCTATTTCTCGTTCAAATCTCTAAGTTAATTCCTGCCTATAAAAAGGTAAACATTTAAAAATAGAAAACAGTCTAACAATAAATTCACTCTTAGCAAAATATATTTAGTTAGCCCTTCTACGATGGTGAAAATCAAAAGGACAGACAAAAACCAATGTTTTCAAGGATGTGGAAAACCTGGAATCCTCATACACTGCTGGTGGGAATGCAAAATGGTAACAATACTTTGTACACCAGTCTGGTAGTTCCTCACATGGCTAAAAGTAGAGTTATCATATGATCCACCAAATATCCACTCCTAGGCATATGTCCAAAAGAAATAAAAATATATGTCTACAGAAAAACTTGTACATGAATGTTCACAGCAGCTTTGTTAATAACAGCCAGAAAGTTGAAGAAATCCAAATCTCCATTAACTGATGAACAGATAAAATATGTATATTCATACAATGGAATACTATTTGGCCATAAAAAGGAATGAATATATGCTACAATGTAGATGAACCTTGAAAACATTAAGTAAAAGAAGCCAGTCATAAAAGATCACATGGTATGATTCCACTTATATGAAACGTCCAGAATAAGCAGATCTACAGAGACAGAAAATAGATGAGTAATCCCAGCCGGGGTCTGGGGCAGGGGTAGGAGGTTGGGGAAAATGAAGAGTGACTGCTAACGTGTACAGGGCATTTTTGGGGGTGTTGAAAATGCTTTAAAATTAGATTGGGGTGATGTTTGCACAACTTTGTAAATATACTAAGACCTACTAAACTGTATAGTTTAAGTAGGTGAATTTTATGGTATGTGAAAGATCTCAAAAAAGCTGTAAAAAATGTGTTTATTCATGTATATAAACTGAAATACATGTAGATTATGAAGCCTTATTTGGAGGAAAAAAGCTTCTCATGCTCTACGGTCTTGCATCTCCTGTGTTACTGAATCAGGGATACAAGAACAATGGAAGGTGACCAACATATAATGAAGGAACCATGCAATCACGCCATGTTGACTTCCACAGATTCACAATAATTACAATGCACAGGCCTGCACTGTGTCTGACAATTTGTGCTGAGGACCCACCATAGGACAGAACATCGTATTTGCTGAATTCATTTATAGATGCTGTCAGTAAACCACAATAGTCCACGTTCATTAGTCCATGGGAGAGTCTCAGCCATCTCCTCTAATGATATCACCCTTCAGAGCCTGGGTGTGGATCAGCCCACTCACTTCTCTGCAATGGGGCTTACACATAAAGATTTATGTGACTACGAGTCAGGTGACATTATCAGCTACCATGGTTTAAGCTTTCTGTTGGAGAGAGTCTCAGAAGGAGATATATGCTGGCTAGCTGCTTCTATTTTAATCTCTACTATTAGGAGAGCAAGCTCACCTGCTCACCTTTTCACACTGGGAAAAGAAAGTAAATGCCAACATCTCAGAGATATTTCAGGATTTTTATAGTATTTTTTAGTTTAATTAACACCTAAGTGAGACTTATCCCCATATTTATTGATCAGAGACACCATCAGATAGACTCAGAAAAAATAGCTTTTCAATTAAAAATTACTTTTTAGGTGGAAATAGAGTTTAGGAAAACATCCAATATAGAAAAAAGGCTATGTTTTCTTACACAACCCTTTATGGCTCTTCTTCATGTAGGAAGATTGTTATTGCTGACCTTCTGCCATCTAGGTGCTTGTTGGGAGATGCTTTTCTTTCAGAGGAATGGGTTTATGCTAATTCATTTATAACCACTCAAATCTGGGACCAGTGATACACATTGAAAAGACAGTCAGAGTCAAAATTAGAAATATAGTCTATGGCACCAAGACAGTCTTTCCTTGTGAAAAGTTTTTAGATATGTGCAGATCAAACTGGCAATTTTAGTTTCAATAATAAAACTTATTGGGGGCCAGCCCGATGGTGCAGTGGTTAAGTTAGCATTTTCCGCTTTGGCAGCCCAGGGTTTGCTGGTTTGGATCCCAGGTGCGGACATGGTACTGCCTGGTAAGCCATGCTGTGGCAGGCGTCCCACATAAAAAGTGGAGGAAGATGGGCACGAATGTTAGCTCAGGGCCAGTCTTCCTCGGCAAAAAGAGGAGGATTGGCAGCAGATGTTAGCTCAGGGCTAATCTTCCTCAAAAAAATAAATAAAATAAAAAATAAATAAAACATTAACCAGCAAAGGGTGACACAATCACAAAGTGTCTGTACAAAAAAATAACATTTCAACAGATCTAATTCCTAGAGACAAGATTAAAGCTTACAAAAGCAGGAACTCAGGTGATAACTATCTACTATTCACCTTTAGAAAATCAGAATCGGTCATTTATTTCTGAAGAAATGGTAGATGATAACTATGAGAAGTCCTCCCCAGAAAATCAGAAATGCATCTTGTCTGCATAAGAGGTCCTGAGAAAATTTCTTGTGGTACATGAATGAGTAAAGACTGAGGAGCTGGAACGATTCTGGATGATGCCAAAATTCAAAGTGTGGCCACAAGACTGGATGGTTAAAATGTAATGGAAGTACTGGTCATTAGAACTGAGGTAAAAATGTCTAACAGGATAGCGAAGTTTCTCAGATAGTGGCAGGGCTTGGGGCAGAAAAAAAGAAAATGAGCCAAGAGCTAAAGCCCTCAATTAATATATGGGACAAACCAAGTTAACAAATGATTATGAAAATCTTGCAGGGGGTTTTAGAGCTAGATGACACAGATCCCAAAGGATTTTCTATCAGGTTTGAAAAACTGTGGTCTGGAAGTGGCTCTCTCCTTCTTTTTCTTCTCTGCGTTCTCTCAAATCTCTCTCCTCTCAGCTTTAATATTTGTGAGGATTATGATCACCTTTACATAGATAACTCTGAAATCTTTATTCCACTCATGATATACCCATCAGATATATCTGTGCTTGTTAGATATTTTCACTTGGATGTTCTGATCTAACTTCATTTTTCTGTTTTTTTATTGAGGAATATTTGCCCTGAGCTACTATCTGAACCAATCTTCCTCTATTTTATATGTGGGTCGCTGCCACAGCATGGCTGAGGAGTGATGTGGGTTTGCGCCTGGGATCCAAACCTGTGAACCCCTGCTGCCAAAGTGGAGTATGCAAATTTAACCACTACACCATGGGGCTGGAAACTCCTTCATGGTTCAGTCAAAATTAGTTTCCTCTTCAAATCTATTTTGATAAGATGTTCACATATTATTTCAGTTGTTTTGGGTAGAAATTTTAACAAAAGAATATTAGATTTTTCTAATAAATTAATTTATATCACTTTTTTTATGTAAAAATCTCTACTGACAGTTAAATGTTTGCAAATAAAATTATACTTACACACGTAAAATAAATTCCATGTGGATTAGGATTTAAATACATTGCCCCCTACCCTAAAGAAGTACTAAAAGAAAAACAGGAGAATATTTTTTTTATCATCTTGAGCTTGGCAAGATCTTTCTTAGCATGGAACAAAGAAACGAAGTTAAGTACATACGATACTATTACAATATTAATATAATTAAAGCTTAAGAATTAACAGGAAAAAATCTTCAGAGAAAAATGGACAAAGAGTATAAAAAGCTAATTCTCAAAATAAGAAATGTAAATGGCAATCCCTGAAACCTAATAGTAAAAAGAAATGCAGGGGCTGGCCCCGTGGCCGAGCGGTTACGTTCGCACGCTCCGCTGCAGGCGGCCCAGTGTTTCGTCGGTTCGAATCCTGGGCACGGACATGGCACTGCTCGTCAGACCACGCTGAGGCAGCGTCCCACATGCCACAACTAGAGGAACCCACAACGAAGAATACACAACTATGTACCGGAGGGCTTTGGGGAGAAAAAGGAAAAAATAAAATCTTGAAAAAAAAAAAAAAAGAAATGCAATGTAAAGCAATGAGTTTTTCCACACATCAGATTAGCAAATATTAAAAACACTGACCCTACCCATAGTTGGCAAGGGAATGAAGAAACACATACTCTCATGTTTTTGGTGAGAACATATATTTGTACAAAAGTTCTGGAGGGTACATAGTTAGGGGTGAGGGCTTATTAAGTGTTTCAATTTCTATTGTTAGTGATCTACTTGGGATTTAAAATTTCTTGGTCAATTTTCTTAGTTTATTTTCCTAGAAAACCATCCTTCTAATTTAGATTTTAACATATATCAGCCTAAAGTTGCACACATTTTTAAAGAAAATGATCTCTTTGTGGTTATATCCTTCCGTATCATTAATGTTGATATCCTTTTCCCCATGGTCAGAATAACCACAGATTTGGTCTAGTGTTTTTTTTAAAGAAACAGATCTTGGTTATATTGATCAATTTAGGGACTTATTTATTAATTCATGTATTTTTCATTTTATTAATTACTTCTTGCTTTCTTTGCTTATTTTGTTAGTCCTTTTCCAGACTATAATGCTTATTTCAATTATTTCCTAATTGAGCTTGTTCAACTAAAATATCATTTTATTTAAGGCTATACATTTCCCTCTAAATATAGATTTAGTCACATGCCGTAAGTTTTGGATGTGTGCTTTTACTGTCTATAATGAAAAAAAGTCTATCATTTCAATTTTTATTTCTTCTATAACCCACAAGTTTAGTATGTTTTAAAATTTTTATCTATTAAGTGAAAAATAATTATAGTTGTTAAATTCCAACTTTATTGTATTGTGGTTAGAGAATATGAGCTTAGGAATAAATCTCCTACTTTTGGGTTTATCAACATTTTGCCTAAATGTACAATTAATTTTTGTAAATATTCCATGAGCATTGGAATAACTGTGGATGCTGTGTTTTGGGAATAAAGTTTTATCTAGATATTTTAAATCAAGTTTGTTAACATTGCTATTAAAACCTTCCAAATCTTTCCTTATCTGTTATATGCTGAGAAATCTGAGAAAAGCAATTAAAGTATCCCATTCTGGTACTTTTGTCACATTCTGTATTATAATGTTTGGCTGAATGAACAAACAAATGCATTCTGGTTGAAAGCAGAGCAGTAATTCTGGAAGTTTCTAAAAGACTCTCTTTTCTACCTTGGAAATCATGGAATGGGGATAGGGTAAATTCTCAAGACAAGTAACATTTAATTATAAATGAAAAAACCCCCTACGTTCCCATGGTATAGAAACTTGTATTTTGAATCTTTCACCAAAACTACAAATTACTGGCAGAAAAGTGGAAATATAGGAGTTTGCATGCATTGCAGGTAGGAATAGAGACTGGAAAGCAATTTGGTATTAAGGTAGGAAATTAAGAATATGTATGGCGTATGAGCCAAGAATTCCACTTCTGGGTATATAAGCCAAATACAGTCTCACACAGGTCCATAAGGGGACATGCACAAGGGTATGCACTCCCAATGTTTTGTGGTGCTGGGAGTTGACAGCAACCAGAGGGTCCATTACAGGGAAAGTACACAGGTAAACTGGCAGATGCACTCAACGGAGTAGTATGCAATGATCAGAAACCTAGATTAGATGTACATATAGCAAAGTAGATGGATTTTAAAAATACAATCCTGGGGCTGGCCCCGTGGCTGAGTGGTTAAGTTCGCGCGCTCCGCTGCAGGCGGCCCAGTGTTTCGTTGGTTCGAATCCTGGGCGCGGACATGACACTGCTCATCAAACCACACTGAAGCAGCGTCCCACATGCCACAACTAGAAGGACCCACAACGAAGAATATACAACTATGTACCGGGGGGGCTTTGGGGAGAAAAAGGAAAAAATAAAATCTTAAAAAAAAAAAAATACAATCCTTAGTGAACATAAGAAAAATAATGATACAACTTTTATATAAATTGAAATTATACGCACACATACAGAATACACATTTTGTATGAACTCTTGTAAGCCAAAAGATATTTACATGCCTGTGGGAGGATAGGAATGAGGATGAGACATGGGGATAACATTTTAAAAAGAGAGGCCATGAACTTAAGCATCTGAAGTTAAAAGAAAATTTTACCTTATCTTGGCATAGAAACTGTGTATAATCCTTCTCTAACCCTATTCTTTCACTCTGCTTCTAGAAGGATTTATTATGACTAAATGGGAGGTTCAAACAGGCATTTTAGGCAGAAACTAGAACACAGTGAAAAGCTTGAGAATTCTCCTTTCCAGCTCATAACTAACATTTTGTGTTTGTTTGATCGGTCTGGCTTATTTCACATTTTTATTAATGTCAAACAAAAACAACTTTTACGGTTTCTTATTAGAAAAGACATATTTTGAAAAAATATTACAATACATAGAAAATTATAAAGGAAAAAATGTATAATCTCATAATTTTAATGTTAATATTTTATTTTGTTCCAATCATATATATATACACACATATATATATTTTGGATATAATATATATAGCCTTATATCTCATTTTTTAATCTCTTAACATACAATGAAATTTATCCTTTGGCTTCCAAGATACTGCTTTTGACTATTGTTCCTCTACATATATGAGCATGATTGTAAAGACTGGCAGGAAATCGCCCTGTTAAAAAAAAAGTAAGCACTGCTAACATTTAATTGAACATTATTAAAGCTCTCATTTTATTCTCTCATAGAGGTTTCCTTGTTGGGCAGTTAGTTTGTGTTTATTGTTCATTTGCCCAACTGCTGTACACATTGGCAATTGGAAGTAATGACAGGTCAAAAATACAGAGAAATCCTTCATTTTCAGCTTTTTCTCCATTAACAAAAGCTGATAAACTTGACTTTTCTTTTTTTGTACTGATAGTAGTAAACTATATCCCCTTTCTGACCCCAATACACAGGCAGACACTGAGAAAAAGAGATAGGGAAGAGAGGGAGAAAGAAAGAGAGAGAAAACAGTGAGCGAGCGAGCACAGAGACAAACACAGGAAGAACATGAGAGAGAGGGTGGTGGGGAGGAGTAACCAGAAAACAGAAGAGATGCACAGTGGAGACAGGGAGACAAGACACACTAGTGCACAGAGAGCGTGTGCACAGAGGCAGAGAGAAAGAACAGAGGAGCAGAGAGAGGAGTAAGAGAGAAGCATGGACTGCAGAGACGGGACAGACTGCACAGACAGAGAGGAGAGAGGCACACAAAGGGCAGTGGCATCAAAGGAAGGAGAGATGAGCAGGCAGCTGCAGTTATTCCCTTGTACTGACTCTTAAAGCCTCAAAATGTACAAAGAGGTAAAAAATGTCCAGGTACACATGTTCAGGAAAAAAAAAAGCATTAGCACATCTAAGGAAACCTGGGTTAAAAACAAAATAGGCAGTTAAAAAAAAGAAAGGAAATATAAATGGTCAATAAACACATAAAAGAAAATAAAAACTCAATGGGTGTGATTAAAGAAATGTCAATCAGAATAGATACCAAATTTCTGGCCTGACTGGCAAATATTAACAAGAAAGTTATTGGCAGGTATTGACCAAGGTATTATCATACATTACTGCTGAACAAATAACTGACTCAACATTTCAGGAGGACAATTTACCAGTGTGGATTAAACATTTTTAATCCGCATACTTGATAACCCAGAAATTTCATGTTTAGAAATGTATCTCAAGGAAACAGAAAAATTCATAAAGAGGTAAGAAGACTACTGATCAAAGAGCAGATTATGATAAAGAAAAATCCAAAGCAATTTAAATATCTGTCATTAGGGAACCAATTAGATAAATACTATATTTATACAATGGAACCCATTAAGCCATTAAAAATGACCACACAAATCTGCACTTATTGACGCAGAAAGATGTCTATGATATATTAAGTGCAGAGCCTCAAAACAATACAATATGATTTTATCTTTTTTGATTGTTTCTCTCCATATATGAGCATGATTGTAAAGACTGATGTGAAATCAGTCTGTTTTACAAAAGTGTAAGAGACACTGGTAAACATTTAATTGAACATTAATAAAGTTCTCATTTTATTCTCTCATGGAGGTCTCTTCGTTTGGTATTTAGCTACGTTAAAACACAAACCTAATGAAATAGATCCAAGATAAGCAGTAGGTGTCTGTGAATCATAAAATATAAACCTGGAAGCTTATTTATGAAAATGTTAATCATGACTATTTCAGGATGGTGAGAATTATGAGTGATTTCCAAGGTCTTTATGTTTTCTATATTATCTAAAATATTTAGTTATTTTTATGCTCAAAAGAAATAAAGAGATATCTTTTTTGATAAAATATTTAGTAATAAAGAGAAAAGAAAGATGTACAGTGGTGGAATCATCAAGGGGAGCTATCCTGACAGGCAAGTCCTCCACTGTCTGTGAGAGGAAGGACATAAAGCATGGTTCCAGTTGAGAGAAAGGAGCCTACAGAAAAGGAAGAAATCAAATAGAAAAGCGAGAGAGAGAGAAACACTGAGAAAATAGATGAACGGATTTTAGAAAATATGATAGCATAGAGATAGGCTTAACGAACCTCTTCTTCCATAACTGAAAGGCACAAATAAACAGCAACAAAAAGTGAAAATACTAATCAGAATCTAGGGAAAGGACTCAACTCATACCACAAAATTCCAGAAATATTGTCTAGTCTAACAAATGGGACCAAATTTAAGGAGCCGTCACAAAGCTCTTCCTACACAAAGGATCAGACAGAGGGGTAAAAGGTGAGTCAATTAAATTCAAAATACCCCACTGGTATCTCAGAGAAGGGACTGAGGTGATAACTGGTCCAGGAGAAAGATAAATATCCCAATTGGAGATGTGTTCCCTTGTGAAAAAATATCACCTTCTGCCTGAGCCAGAATGATTTATCATATATCCCCCTTCTGGCCAGGAAGAAGTCAGAAAGAGGTCTGGGAAATAATCTCTTAAGTCTAAATATCTCAGTTGTATTACTAAGATTTACCAGAAAAAAATAAGGCCTCAGCAATATCATTGCCCTCACAATGCCATGAAAGCAGCTCCCAGCTGACCCTAAAGCAGTACGATAACAAAACCCCAAAGGCACATCCTACAGAACTAGATACATTTCTCACTCCACACTTGGTAAGGTGGCCACCAGTTTATGAGTTTTAAAACAATGGCAGAGAAAAATGTCCCCTACTGTAGCTGTCCAGAGTCTTAGAATCACCTACTGTCTCCCTACCTTTCCCAAACTCTGAGGACTAAAAGAAATACAAGCCAAACACAATGAGCCTTCAAGTTCATGTCTGGGGAAGGGGATTTAAGCAGTACCTTGTAAACAGGTAATAAATAAGCATGGGGATGTAATGTACAGCGTAGGAAATATAGTCAATGATATTGTAATAACTTTGGTGACAGATTTTAACTAGACTTATCGTGGTAATCATTTTGTAATGTATATAAATACTGAGTCACTATGATGTACACCTGAAACAAGTAGGATATTGTATGTTAATTATACTTCAATTTAAAAAAATTCAACCACATTACTTGTGGGCAAATAAATGGTTTCCACAGAACTGTTCAAAGACAAAGGTGGGTAATCCGAAAACAAAAGAGAAGGATTTATGTAAATATTTTAAAGCATTAAAGTGGAAGAAAGAAAGAAAAAAAAGAGAAAGATAAGGAATTTATTTTGCAAGAAGGTTTACTCATATTAGTCAATAAATAATTTGTACTCTCACTCTAGATAAAATTAAAAAGAACATGGAACTAATGAAATAGTTGCAAGATAAGCTAAAACAATAGAGGGAGATTTAAAGGCAGTTGACAAAATTAATATAACTCATCAAAAAATTAATGAATATCTACTACGTGTTGGAAAACCAAGTACACACACTAAAGAAGAAAATTGAGGACAAAAATAATAGCATTATACCACTGCAGAACGAATTTATGCAACAGAAAACAGAAATTTGATAAAAAAGAAAACTGGCCAGATTACAGATTGAAAAAGTCTTCTGAAATGCAGAGAGAAAGATGCAAGAAATTAAAATAATTAGAATGCTAGGAGAAGTAGTCACACAATAGAGATCTAATACTCGGATAAGTGGCTTTGTCTCTATCCCTCACTCCTAATATAGAAAACAGGTTGAAAGGAAAGGAAAAAATACTCCAGGAAACGATTAAAGAAAACTTTTGCTGAATGAAAGTAAATCTGAATATTTGAAGGATATAGAGTTACTTGGTACCAGAAAAAAATTAATACCCAAAATACATGAAGCAAAACTGACAGAAATGAAGGGAGAAATAGACAATTCAACAGTAAAAGTTGGAGATCACAATATAACACTTTCAAAATGGATAAAACAACTAGATAGACCAATAAGGAAATAGAAGGCCTGAACAACACCATAAACCAGCTAGATCTAAAAGACATACAAAATACTCCAACCAACAAGAGCGGAATACACATTCTTCTCAAGGGCACATGGAATGTTCTCCAGGAGAGACCATATATGTGAGGCAATAAAACAAGTAAAAATATATTCATAAGGATTGAAATCATACAACATATGTCTTGAACCACAATGGAATGAAATTGGAAATCAATAACAAAAGGTAATTTGGGAAATTCAAAAATATGTGGAAATTAAACAACACACCCTTGACAACCAATGGTCAAAGAAGAAAAAGGAAAATTAGAAAATACTTTGAGATGAATTAAAATAAAAACAAAACATACCAAAACTTATGGGATGCAATGAAGGCAGAGCTTAGAAGGAAATTTCTATTAAAAGAAGAAAGATTTCAAATCTATAACCTCGTCTTCTACCTTAAGAAACTAGAAAAAGAAGAGCAAACAGAAACCAAAGCAAGCAGAAGGAAGGAAATTATAAAGATTAGAATGAAAATAAATGAAATAGAGAATGAAAAAAAATAGAGAAAATCAAAGAAACCAAAAGTTGGTTCTTAGAAAACATCAAAAATTGACAAATCTTTAGCTAGACTCACCAAGGGAAAAGAAAGATAACTCAAATCACTGAAATTAAGAATGAACGAGGGGATGTTACTACCAACCATACAGAAATTAAAAGAATTATAAGGGAATACTATGAACAATCAAGTCAACAAATTAGAAAACCTAGAAGAAATAAATTCCTAGAAAAAGGAACTATGAAAATTGACTCAGGCAGAAATAGAAAATCTAGACCTATAACAAGGAAAGAGACTAAATTAGTAATCAAAAAACTTCCCCAAAAGAAAAGCCCAGGACCAGTCTTCACTGATGAATTCTACAAAATATTTAAAGAAGAATTAACATCAACCATTCACAAACTCTTAAAAAAAACATAAGGATCACTTCCCAATTCATTCTATAAGACCAGTATGGTCCTGATAACAAACGCAGACAAAGACACGAGAAAACTATACACAATACTCCTTTACGAATACAGATGCAAAATTCTCAACAAAATACTAAAACTGAATCCAGCAGCACAGAAAAAGAATTATACATCAAAACCAGTGGAAATTATCCCAAGAAGGCAAGGTTGATCCAACACATGAATATCAATCAACGCAATACACCATATTAATAAAGGAAGAGAACATATGATCATCTCAATATACACAGAAAAAGCATATGGCAAAATCCAAAACCCTCCCATGATAAAAACACTCAACAAAATAGGAATAGAAGGGAACTTTCACAAGCTGATTAAGGGTATCTATAAAAAACTCACAGCTAACACAATGCTTAATAACTGAAAATCTTTCTCCCCCAAATCAGGAACAAAACAAGGATATCCAATCTTGCCACTTCTATTCAACATAGTACTAGAGATTCCAGCAAGGGCAATTAGGAAGAAAAAGAAATAAATGACATGAGATTGGAAAGGAAAAAGGAAAACTATCTCTATTTGCAGATGATATGATATTCTATATAGAAAACCCAAAGGAACACACAGACACACAGAAACATACAACACACACATACAAATTATTCAAGCTTATAAACAAGTTCAGCAAAGTTGCAGCATCCAAGATAAATATAAAATAATCAGTTGTACTGCTATACCCTAAAAATCTCAAAATGAACTTAAGAAAACAATTCTGTTTACAGTGGTATCAAAAAGAATAAAATACTTAAGAATATATTTAACAAAAGAAGCGCCAAACTACAAAGAAGTGAAAACTGAAAGAAATTAAAGAAGACCTGAATAATGGAAAGACATCCCACATTCATGGATTAGAAGATTTAATATCGTTAAGATGGCAATACTCCCTAAATTCACCTACAGATTCAATACAATCCCTATCAAGATTCAAGTTACCTTTTTTTTTTTTTGAAGAAATTGGTAAGCTGATCCTAAAATTTATATGACCCTAGACTAGCCAAAACAATCTTGAAAAAGAAAAAGAAAGCTGGAGGACTCACACCAATTAGACAGTGTGGTAGTGGCACAGAGACATGTAGATCAATGAAATAGGATTAAGAGTCTAATGAAATAGGATTACATTTATGATCAATTGCTTTTTGCCAAGGGTGCCCAGACAATTCAATGGAGGAAAGAATACTCTTTGCAACAAATTGTACTAGGACTAGATATCCACACACAAAAGAATGAAACTGTACTCCTTACAACATATACAAAAGTTAATGAAAAAAAAAACGATCACAGCACTAAAAGAGGTAAAATTATAAAACTCTTACAAGAAAAAAATGAGCAAATATTTTGTGACCTTAGGTCAGGCAATAGTTTTCAGTATGAAAGGAAAAGCACAAGTGACAAAAAATAAATAAATCGGACTTTGTCAAAATTAAAAATTTTGTACCACAAGTGATATCATCAAGAAAGTGAAAAGCAACCCACAGGACGGAAGAACATGTTTGCAAATCATATACCTAATAAGGAACTTGTATTTAGAATACATAAAGAAATATAACTCAGTAATAAAACGACAACCCAATTTTAAAACGTGCAAAGGATCTGAATAGAAATTTCTCTAAAGAAGATATACAGACAGCCAACAGGCATATAAAGAGATGCTCAAAATCATTAGTCATTAGAGATTTGCAAATTGAAACCACAATGAAATGCCACTTCACACCTGTTAGGATGGCTATAATCAAAAGATGAACAATAACAAGTGTTGATGAGGATGTGGAGAAACTGGAATATGATCCTGGTGGGAATGTAAAACGGTGCAGTCACTCTGGAAAATACTTTGGCAGTTACTCAAAAGGTTAAACAGAGAGTTACCTTCTAGCAATTCTACTCCTAGGTATATACCTAAGAATATTTTTAAAATAGATCCACACACAAACTTGTATATTAATGCTTTTGGCAGCAATTTTCATAATGGCACAAAGGCAGAAACAATCCAAATGTCCACCAACTCGTGAATAAACAAAATGCTGTACATGTACATGGAATATTATTAAGCTATAACAAGCAATGAGTACTGATTCATGCTACAAAATGGATAAACCTTGAAAATGCTATGTTAGGTCAAAGAAGTCAGATGTAAAAGGCCACATGCTGCTTGATTCACTTATATGAAATGTCCCAAATAGACAAATACATAGAGACAAAAGGAGATTATGGTTGCAGGTGGGGAGAGAGAGGGGAGGCTGAGAAATGACTATTAATGGGCATGAGCTTTCTTTTTGGTGTGACAAAAATGTTCTGTAATTAGTGGTGATTGTTGTACAACCTTGTCTGAATATACTAAAACCCACCGAATTGTATACTTAAGACTGAATCGTATGGTAAACAAATTTTATTTCAATTAAAAAAAAATCAAGAGACTGACCAACACTGAGACATACCCTGGGAAAGCAACTAAATCTAAATTTTAAAAAACCAACAAGAATCCAGGAATAAAAAAATAGGACCCCATATGGAAAAAAATATCAGAGTTGCCTCTGACACAGAAATATTAAATGCTTGTGCCCAGAAAAGGGGAGCAAAATTGACAGAGTTTTGAATTAAGGATTATTATCCCAAAGTTTTATATCCATCCAAATTGTTGTTCTTATATAAAGCTAATAGGAAGTCTCAAATTTGTAAGAACTGAAGAGATGCTCACTCTTGAACAATTGTTTTAAAAAATCTAGCCAAACAACAGAATTATTTAAATTAACAAACTCATAATAGTTACATGAAAAGACTCAAGGTAAATATGGACCCTTTATTTTTTATTTATTTATCTTTTTGCTGAGGAAGATTAGCCCTGAGCTAACATCTGTGCCAGTCTTCCGCTACTTTATATGTGGGTCACCACAGCATGGCTGATGAGTGGTGTAGGTCTGCACTCGGGGTTCCGAACCGACGAATCTAGGCCACCGAAGCAGAGTGTGCTGAACTTAACCACCATGCCATGGGGCCAGCCCCTTGACCCTTTACTTAAAAACATAACTAATATAAAATGGTGACTTTGCTTATAATATGCATGTAAAATGTTATAGTCTTTAAAACAAAGCTAGTCAATGCAGTAGTAATACTACCATAATGAACTGAAACAAAATTCACAAAATATAATGAATATTGGTAGGTTGGGGGAAGTATGTGTGTGTATGGGTAGGTGGGGAGAAGTAGGACAAGTGCAATCAGTTTCTTTACTTTTCATATGATGGAGTCAATAGATATCATTTCATATCTGAGGGTGACAGATTGAGAAAGTGGTTTAAGTATAGTAGTTAATTAGATTACCCATTAATTAATCAGATTTCTGCTAAGCTATTGGAAAAACAACTCAGTTCAAAGAAAATCATATAGCAATGAAGAAAAAGATCAGAAACAGTAATAAATCATTAAAAATGATAAGAAACCCCGAAGAATCAAAATAATATTGAAAGAAAGAGAAAAAAGTTAGAGGACTCACACTTCCTGATTTCAAAACGTATTACAGTGGTACATAATCTAACATTTTGTTTTATTTGTGGTACTGGCAAAAAGACAGACAAACAGATCAATGGACTAGAATAGAGAGCCCAGAAACAAACCCTTGTGCATATGCTCAGATGATCTATGGTTAAAGAATCTCTGACCCTTGAGAAGGTGCCAAGACCACTCAGTGGGGAAAAGGCAGTCTCTTCAACAAATGGTGCTAGGAAAACTGGATATCCACATGCAAAAGAATGAAGTTGGAGCCTTATCTTACACCACATACAAAAATTAACTCAAAATGGATTAAAGACCTAAAACCATCAAACTCTCAGAAGCCTACATAGGAGAAAACCTTCATGGTATTGGACTTGGTAATGATTTCTTGGATATGACACTAAAAGCACAGGCAACAAAAGCAAAAATAGAGGACTGGGACTACAGTCATGCGTTGCTTAATGACAGGGATATGTCCTGAGAAATGTGTTGTCAGGTGATTTTGTTGTTGTGAGAACATTGCAGTATAATGAAGGCAAATAAAATTTGCCACCCCAAAATGTGTCTCTTTAACATACGGATTCTTTTAGGCTGATTATTTTTAAGAAACAAAAGACTCAGACTTTCTTGTTACCTCCCCCTTAACTGCCTAAAAGAATTCAGATAAAAAAACCTGTCTCAGGAAACGAGCTGTCACCTTATCATAACACGAACTAGGTGGTAAACTGAGAAGAACCCAGAAAAGCCTGTTTGTTGGGCTCCCCTCTGTGTTCTTCTGTTTCTGTGTGGCCAAACACTTGTTTTCCAAATGTTTCCTCCTTTTCACCTACCTGTGAATTGTCTTTCTTCCCTTTGAAGTCTCTGATTCTCCTCATCCCCAACATCTTCTTTTGTCTTTAGCTGAGGATGGTATTTAAGGTGAGGGCTTCAGCCATTTTGGCAAGTTACTTGATGTTTCTGGGTTTCTCCGATGCATACATGTTATCAAACTTTTGTTTTTCTCATGTTAATCTGTCTCATGTCAATTTAATTCTTAGACCAGCCAGAAGAACCTAGGCTTTATGGTACTCTTTTTTTTTTTTTTTTGGTAAGGAAGATTGGCCCTGAGCTAACATCTGTTGCCAATCTTCCTTTTTTTTTTTCCTCCCCAAAGCCCCAGTACATAGTTGTATATTCTAGTTGTAGGCCATTCTAGTTCCTTTATGTGAGATGCTGCCCCAGCATGGCTTGATGAGCAGTGCGTAGGTCCGTGCCCAGGATCCAAACCAGCAAACCCCAGGCTGCCAAAGCAGAGTGTGCAAACTTAACACTTGGCCACGGGGCCAGCCCCTATGGTACTAATCTTATGGGGCCACTGTTGTATATGTGGTCTGTTGTTGACGGAAACGTTGTTATGTGGCACATGACTGTACAACAATATTAATAACTTCTGTGCATCAAAGGATATAATCAACAGACTGAAAAGGCAACCCATTGATTGGGAGAAAAAATTTACAAATCATATATCAGATAAGGGGTTAATATCCAGAATATATAAGAACTCTTACTACTCAATGAACAAAAAGTAAATAATCTGATTCAAGAATGGGCAAAGGACTTGAATAGACATTTCTCCAAAGATGATATAAAAATGGCCAAAAAGCGTATGAAAAGATGTTCAACATAACTAATCATAAGAAAAATGCAAATCAAACCACAATGAGATATCACTTCACACCTATTAGGATGACTACTATGAAAAATCAGAAAATAACAAGTGTTCACAGGAAGAGGAGAAACTGGAACCCTTGTGCACCGTTGGTGAGACTGTAAGATGGTGCAGCTGCTGAGGAAAAGTACGGCAGTTCCTCAAAAAATTAAAAATAGAATTACCATATGATCTAGCCATTCCACTTCTGGACATATATCCAAAAGAAATGAAAGCAAGATCTTGAAGGGATTTGCACAGCCATGTTCATAGCAGCAGTATCCACAACAGCCAAGAGGTGGAAGCAACTCAAATGTCTGTCAACGAATGAATGGATAAACGAAATGTGGTATATACACACAACAGAATATTATTCAAGCTTAAAAAGGAAGAAAATCCTGTCACACAGTACAATATGGATAAACCTTGAGGACATTATGCTAATGAAATAAGTCCATTACTAAAAGACAAACACTGTATGATTCCACTGATATAACATTATCTAAAGTAGTCCAATTCACAGAAAGTAGAATGGTGGGGCTCAGGGAAGAGGGACAGGGGGAGTTGCTGTTTAATGGGTATAGAGTTTCCGTGTTGCAAGATGAAAAAGTTCTGGAGATCTGTGTTATAACAATGTGAATATATTTAACGCTGAACTGTACACTTAAAAATGGTTAAGATGATAAATTCTATTCATGTGTTTTTTAACCACAATAAAAAGGTCACTTCCTCCAGTTTGAAATGGAATTTTGCATAACAAACATTTACGTAATAAACATATTTGAACAGGAAAAAACAATAAGAAAGATAAAATTTAAACCAATTTAGATGGTTTAAATTTAGAGCCAAAAAATGTTATAACTTTGAAATTAAGTGGAATAAATTCACCTCAAAGAAAGTCCCTCAAATTCAGGGGGGAAAAATGTTAAATTCAACTAGATGCTACTCACTTGAGCAAAAGTGACTCAGAAAAGCTAAAAGTAAAAGAATGGGGAAAGAACTGCACAAATGCAAATGTAAAAAAATTGCGATTAAGTAGAATAAAAAACAAAACATATGAAACATGGAAAATGAAACTCACTTTGTATGATTTATGATACAATTCACTGTGAATTAAAAAGTAGCATGAATTTTTATGTGCCAGACATAAAATAAATATTTACATAATCCTTCAATTACCACAAAGATAAATCAACCTTCATATACACTCCTTGAAGTCCTTAACAGATCAAGGAAACCAATATTTGGGACGAATATAATTAATATAATTAATAAAGGTGATTTACTAGATATAATCGGAATGTCATACTCTCTATAGACATTCTACCTTCTTTATAACACCCCTGAAGTACTTATTCATACATTAAGCCACAAAGAAAATCTATATATATATCCTTAAACAGAAATAGAACTGAGTACAACCTCTGATCACTATACATTAAAATTATAAATTAATATGTAGTGCCAATAAATCCAACTTTATGGAAATACAAAAAAAAAATTAATTCTACCCTAAACTCCTCTTGGGTCAAACAGGAAATCCAAAACTACAATTAAAGAACATCTAGAAAGTATTTTTAATAAAAATACCACAGGTCAACATCTATTGGATATATACCACTTGGGGATCTAAAGAGTTGGATAAAGCAGTGTTCCCATCCTTATAATACCACCATCACTATCCCCATCAACAACAACAACAGAAGCGTACCAAAGTTCATGACTTTTCTTGAAGCCACCAGAAAGTTGGGGTCAGAGGTCAATCCTGGCCCCAAATTTAAGGAGAGATTGCTTCCTGCAGGGAGATAAGAGATGTGAGCACCAGATTACCTAAAGGAGATAAAACCAGACACCATTAAGAAGGTTGGAGACTGGATTAAGTTGTGGAGGCAAAGCGTGCACTGGCAGGAGTGTGAAGCCCTTGGGGGCTACAGAAATTGGGAGAATCTACACCCTTTTGCTGGCTATTTCTCCATTAACTCCACAAGGCAAAACACTGAAGAGTTTTACAAAGTGTCTGTCATGGTGCAGACCTGGGAAAGGGGAACAGTAGTTGTTGTGGGAAGGGCACAAAACTCTACAGAGGAGCGATGTCAGCAAAATTGGTAGAAGGGGGACCTCCAGGGGCCTGTCCCTCCCCTAGAAACACCAAAAACACCTGGCAAAAACTATAAAAATTGACCTTATCAGAACTCTGGAAGATAGTCAAAGATTTATGGTAACTAAGTAAAAACTTCAGAAGGAGCAAGGCTACCTAACAAGGTAGAAGAGCTTGTGGCTTTTAACTTAGCCTTGCCTGCCTCAGCCCCCTTTCCCCAGCAAGGTATTGAAGACAGCAGCCTGCATTCCCAGTATGGGTATCTGCTTCCAATGGAAGCACAGAGTAGTTTGTTCCAAAGGAACTGTTTCTTTCGACCTGCCTAAGTACTCCCCAAAGAACTGACACAAGGAATTTCATCAAACTTGGAACTCTCTTAGAGCATTTTAGGACAAAATTTCCTTGAAAATACTGAAAACCAAATGAAAAAGGCATTACTGCCTGGGGCAAAAAAATAATATTTGTGGCAAGCAATAGGCACACTGAAAGCCAGGGAGAAAAGCAGTGAGAATTTTGTGGAAATAGGGTTTCAAAAATCTCCCATATACACTAAGGAAACTAGAAAGTGCACACATAGGGCAGGATGCACGTGCAGAAAAGACCTGAGAAGACTATAACGTTTCAGCACTGGCTGATCTTTAGCATCAGTGCAAGCAGGAAATCTGGCAAAGGCAGCGTTATAAATGACCCAGTGAACCAATGGAGTCCCCAGTACACAATCTACAAAAATCTGGGGAACTTTCTTTCCTTTCCTCTTCTTTTTTTAAAGATTTTATTTTCTCCTTTTTCTCCCCAAAGCCCCCCAGTACCTAGTTGTATATTCTTTGTTTGGGTCCTTCTAGTTGTGGCATGTGGGACACTGCCTCAGTGTGGTTTGATGAGCAGTGCCATGTCTGCGCCCAGGGTTCGAACCAACAAAACACTGGGCTGCCTGCAGCGGAGCGTGAGAACTTAACCACTCAGCCACGGGGCCAGCCCCTCCTCTTCTTCTTTCTTTCTGCTTTTTCTTTCTTGGCTCCAGGCATTTAAGGAAATCTGTGAAACTAGCTGACTACTGAGCTAAAGGAACAGAGACATCAGAGACCAACAAAAACCAGTCTGTACAAAAGTACTTGAGAAAAGTCACTAAACATACCAACACCTTTAACCCACAACAAGCAGTAAGAACAAACTCCAGGGAGGGGGGAGGAGAATCTAATTTCCAGGGTTATCACATTATTATATTTAAAATGTCTAGTTTTCAACAAAAACTTATGAGGCATCCAAAGAAACAAGAACGTATGGGGCATTCATAGGAAAAAAAATTAACAAAATCTGCCCCTCATGATGCATAGATATTGGACTTACTATACAAAGACTTTAAGTCAAATGTCTTAAATAGGCTTAAAGGGCTAAAGGAAACCACAAACAAAGAAACAAGGAGAATGATGTCTTACCAAATAAAGAATACCAATAAAGAAAAAAATAAGGACACAAATAGAAATTATGAAGCTGAAAAGTAAAACAACTGAAACGAAAAATTCAACAGAGCAGTTCAACAGCAGATTTGAGCAAACTGATGAATCAGTGAACTTGAAGATAAGTTAAATGAAACTATCCAGTCTAAAGGAACAGCAAGAAAACAGAATGATGAAAAATGAACAGAGCCTAAGATACTTGTAGGACACTGTGAAGTATACCAACATATGCATAGTAGGAGTCCCAGAAGGAGAAGAAAGAGAGAGAAAGGGTCAGACAGAATATCTGAAGAAATAATGGCCAGAAACTTCCCAAATTTGACGAAAGATACAAATGTAAAATCTAAGAAAACCAATGAATTCCTACCAGGATAAACTCCACATCAAGACACATGATAAACTGTCAAAAGCCAAAGAGAGAGAGAATCTTGAAAGCAGTAAAAACAAAGAGATACAACACAGCCTAGGGATCCTCAGTAAGATTAACCTCCAATTTCTCATAAGAAACCATGGAGGTCAATAGGTGGTAGGACGATATATTTAAAGTGATGTGAAAAACTGTGAAAAGAGAAACCTATATCTGGCAAAACTATCTTTCAACAATGAAGGTGAAATTAAGACATTCCCAGATAAACAAAAGTTGAGGGAATTCATTTCTAGAAGACCTGCCCTATAAGAAATGTTAAAGGGACTCCTTCAGGCTGAACTGAAAGAATACTAGACAGTAACTTGAAGCCATATGAAGAAATAAAGAACACTGGTAATGGCAATTACATAGGTAAATATAAAAGTCAGTAGTGTTGTATTTCTGGTTTGTAAATCGTCTTTCTTTTCCTATAATATTTAAAAGACAAATGTATAAAATAATAATTACAAATCTATGTTAACGGGTACAGAAAATATAAAGATGCAATCTGTGACTAAAACAATATACAGGGTGAGGGGTGGGGATGTATAGAAGCAGAATTTTTGCATACTATTGAAGCTAAGTTGTTATCATTTCATATTAGGTTGTCATATGCTTAAGATGTTAATCATAATTCCCAAGGTAACTACTAAGAAAATAACTAAAAAATACAAAGTAAAGGAAATGAGAAGGGAATCCAAATGGTACATTACAAAAAAATTATTTAAACACAAAAGAAGTCAGTAGTGGAGGAACTGGGGGAGAAAAAAGGTAAAAGATGTAAATAAATAGCAAAATGGACAAAATAAATCCTTTCCTATCAGTAATTACTTTAAACATAAATAGATCAAACTCTCCAATTCAAAGACAGAGATAGCAGAATGGATTTAAAAAAACATGATCCACCTATACATTGTCTAAAAAAGACTCACTTTAGATCCAAAGACACAGTGTTCGAAAGCAAAAGGGTAGAAAGGATATCCCATGCAAATAGAAATCAAAAGGGAGCTGCAGTGGCTATACAAACATCAGACAAAAGAGATTTTAAGTTAAAAACTGTTACAAGAAATAAGGGGATTATTTATTGATAAAAGGGTCAATTTGTGAAGAAGGTATAACGATTATGAACATACACACTCTTGACAATAAAACCTCAAAACATATGAAGCAAAAATGGACAAAATTGAATGGAGAAAGACAGTTCCACATTAATAGTTGTAAACTTCAATACATCACTTTCAGTGTGGATAGAAAAACCAGACAAAAGACCAATAAAATAGAGGACTTGAACAACACTATAAACCAACTAGACCTAATAGACATATACAGAACACGCCAACCAACAACAGCAGAATACATAATCCTTCTCAAGTGCATATGGAAATTCTCCAGAAGAGATCATATGCTAAGCCATAAAACAAGTCACAACAAATTTAAGAGGACTGAAATAAAACAAAGTATATTCTTTGGCCATAACAGAATAAAATTAGAAATAAATAACAGAAAGAAATTCGCAAAATAAATGAATATGTGGTAATTAGACAATAGTCTTAAACTATTAATGGTCAAAGAAGAAATTATAAGAGAAATTAGAAAACACTTTGAGATGAATGAAAATGAAAATCAAACATACCTTAACTTACAGGATGCAGTGAACACAGAGTTTACAAGGAAATTTCTATCTGCAAAAGCAGTGCTCAGAGGAAAATTTATAGCTGTAAATACCTATGTTAAAAAAGAATAGTAATTTCAGGAGGCCGGCCCCATGGCTGAGTGGTTAAGTTCACGCACTCTGCTTCGGTGGCCCAGGGTGTCACCAGTTCAAATCCTGGGTGCGGACATGGCAGTGCTCATCAGGCCATGCTGAGGCGGCATCCCACATGCTGCAACTGGAAGGACCCACACTAAAAATGCACAACTATGTGCTGGGGGGCTTTGGGGAGAAAAAGGAAGAATAGAATCTTTAAAAAAAAAAAAGAATAGTAATTTCAAATCAATAATCCAACTTTAAACTGTAAGGAATTAGAGAAAGAAGAGCAAACTAAACCCAAAGCAAGCAGAAGTAAATAATGAAGATTAGAGTGAAGACAAATGAAAGAGTCTAGAAAAACAATAGAAATAGAAAAATTCTTAGAAACACACAAACTACAAACATCGACTCAAGAAGAAATAGAAAATCTGAATAGACTTATAACAAAAAGATTGAATCAGTAACAAGACTTCCCTTGGGGAATTCTACCAAACACTTAAGGAAAAATTAACATCAGTCATTAACAGCAATTCTTCTCAAACTCATCCAAAAAATAGAAGATGAGGGAAAATGTCCTAACTCATTCTTTGAGGCCAGTCTTACCCTGACACCAAAAGTAGACAAAGATATCACAAGAAAACTACAGATCAATATCTTTTACAAACAGATGCAAAAGTCCTCTTCAAAATTCTAGCAAACTAAATCCAGCTGCATATGAAAAGATTATATATCATGATCAAGTGGGATTTATCCCAGGAATTCAAAGTTGGCTGCACACAGTTATCAATATACACCATATTAATATAATAAAAGGGGGGAAAAAACCCAGATGGTCATCTCAACAGATGCTGAAGCATCTGGTAAAACCCAAAACTCTTTCATGGTAAAAACACACATCAAAACAGGAAAAAAGGGAACTTATTCAACATGATAAAGGTCATATTTGAAAACCCACAGACAATACCATTCTCAATGCTGAAAAGACTGAATGCTTTCCTCTTAAGATCATGAACAAAACAATGAAGCTCCCTTTTAATACTTCTATTTGACATACTACTAGAAGTTCTGGCCAGACCAATTAGGGAAGAAAAATAAATGGCATGCAAATTGGAAGGGAGAAATTAAGAGTACCTCTATTCACAGATGACATGATCTTATATGTAGAAAATCCTAAAGAATCCACAAGAAAACTGTTAGAGTTAATAAATGAATTCAGTAAGGTTATAGGATACAAGACCAACATGCCAAAATCAGTTGTGTATCTATACACTAGCAAGGAACAGTGAAAAATGAAATTAAGAAAACAGTTGCGCTTAAAATAGCAACAAAAAGAAAATATATTTACTAAAATTCATACGGAATCTCAAGGGACCCCAAATAGCCAAAACAGTCTTGAAAAAGAAGAATAAAATTGGAGGTCTTACATTTCCTGATTTCAAATTTTATTACTAAGATGCGATAAACCAAAACAGTGTGGTACTGGCATGAAGACAGACATATAGACCAATGGAACAGAAGAGCAAGCCCAGAAATAAACTCTCATATATCTATGGTCAAATGATTTTTGACAAGGGTGCCAAATGATTCAATGGGGAAAAGACAGGTATTTTTTCAACAAATGGTGCTGGGACAACTAGATACCTACATGCAAAAGAATGAAGTTCAAGCCTTAACTTGCACAATATACAAAAATTACCTCGAAATGGATTAAACCCCTAAGCGTAAGACCTAAAACCATAAAGCTCTGAAGAAAACAAGAGAAAACCTTAATAACATTTGATTTAGCAATGATTTCCTGGATATGACACCAAAAGCACAGGCAAAAAAAGCAAAAATAGACAAATTGGATTTCATCTAAATTAAAAACATCTATGCATCCAAGGACACAATCAACAGAGTAAAAAGGCAACCCATGGAATGAGAGAGAATATTTGCAAATTACATATCTGATAAGAGGTTAATATCTAGAATACATAAATAACTCTTGTAACTCAACAACAAAAAACCACCCAATTAAAAAACAAGCAAAGGACTTGAATAGATATTTCTCTAAAGATGATATACAAATAACTAATAAGCACATAAAGATGCTCAACATTACAAATCACTAGGGAACTGCAAACTAAAACCACAATGAGCTACCATTTCACACCCATTAGGATGGCTACTATAAAAAAGGAACAGAAAATAACAAGTGTTGGCAAGGCTGTGAACAAATTAGAACTCTGGTGCACTGTTGGTGAGACTGTACAATGGTGCAGCTGCTGTAGAAAACAGTATGGTGGTTCCCTCAAATAACTAAAAATAGAATTACCATATGATCTAGTCATTCCACTTCTAGATATATACTCCCCCAAATTGAAAGCAGGGTCTTGAACAGATATTTGTACACCCATATTCACAGCAGCATTATTCACAATAGTCAAAAGGTGGAAGTGACTCAAGTGTCCATTGATGGATAAATGGATAAGCAAAATGTGGTATCTACATACAATGGAATACCATTCAGCTTTAAAAAGGAAGAAAATACTTTTACATGCTACAACATAGATGAACCTTGACAACAACTATGCTAGGTGAAATAAGTCTGTTACTAAAAGATAAATACTGTGTGATTCCACTTATATAAGGTACCCAGAGCAGTCAAATTCATAGAGACAGAACGTAGAATCGTGGTTGCCAGGAGCATAAGTGGAGTGGGAAGTTGTTGTTTGAGTGGATACAGAGTTTCAGTTTTGCAAGATGAAGAGAGTTCTAGAAATGGATGATTGTGATGTTCACATAATAATATGAATGCACTTAATACCACTAAACTGTACACTTAAAAATGGTTGAGATAGTAAATTTTGTTATATGTATTTTACAAAAATTAAAAATAATAAAAAAAGAAAACAAGAGAATCTTAGGAATACATTCAACCAAGAAGGTATAAGACTTGTACGCTGAAAACCACAAAACATTGCTGGAAGAAATTAAAGACCTAAATAAATTGAAAGACACCCTGTATTCATGGGTTGGAAGAGTTAATATTGTAATGGCAATAAACCCCAAAGTGACCTACAGATTTAATGCAATTAACATCAAAATCCCAACAACTTTTTTGGCAGAAATGGAAAAGCTGATCCTAAAATTCATATGGAGACATAAGGGACCTGAATAGCCAAAACAGGCTTAAAAAAGAACAAAGTTGGAAGAGACACATTTCTCAATTTTAAAACTTAGTACAAAGGTACAGTAGTCAAACACTGTAGTAGTGGCATACAGATAGACAGGTAGATCAAAGGAACAGAATTGAGAGCCAAGAAACAGGCCCTCATATCTACAGTCAACTGATTTTTGACAAGGGTGCCAAAACCATTCAATGGGAAAGAAGAGTCTTTTCAACAACTGGTGTTCAGACAATTGAATGTCCATGTGGAAAAGAATGATGTGTGACTCTTACCTTATACCATATACTAAAATTAACTCAATATATGTCAAAGATGCAAATGAAAGAGCTAAAAGTATAAAATTATTAAAAGAAAATATAGGGACAAATCTTCATAACTTTGGATTTGGCAATGGTTTTCTAGATATGACACCAAAAGCATAGACAAGAAAAGAAAAAATAGGTACACTGAGACTTCAACAAAAGTAAACTATTGTGCATCAATGGGCATTAATTAGTAAGTGAAAAGACAACCCAGAGAGTGGGAGCAAAAATTTGCAAACTATACATCTGATAAGGACCTACAATCCAGAAGATATAAAGAACTCTTGCAACTCAAAAACACAAAGACAAACAACTTAATTAAAAAGTGGACGAAGACTAGGATATACATGTGTCCAAAGAAGATATACAAATGGCTGACAAGCACATGAAAAGATGCTTAACATTGTTAGGGAAAGGGAAGGACAAATCAAAATGACAATGAGTATGACATACCTTTTCATACCCCTTAGGATGACAAAAAAAAAAAAAGAAAAGGGCAAGTAAAAAGTGGTGGTGAATGCAGAGAAATCGGAACTCTCAGACATTTGCTGGTGGGAATGTAAAATGGTGTAGCCACTGTAGAAAACACTTTGGCAGTTCCTCACTAAGCTAAACCCAGAATCCTCATATGACTCAGTATTTCCACTCCTAAGTAAATACCCAAAAGAACTCTATACAGGTGTTCAAATAAAAACTTGCACACAAATGTTCATATCAGTTCTATACACAACAGCCAAAAGGTGGAAATACCCCAAATGTCCATGAATGGATGAGTGGATAAATAAAATGTAGTATATATATGCAAGGGAATATTATTCAGCCATAAAAAGAAATGAAGTATTGATACATGCTAGAATATGGATGAACCTTAAAAATATTATGCTAAAGTGAAAGAAGTCTGACACAATCATACAATCACATATTGTATGATTCTATTTATATGAAATAACCAGAACAGGTACATTCACAGAGACAGAAAGTAGATTCGTGTTTGTCAGGGGCTGGTGGGAAGGGGGAACAGAGTGACTGGTTAATGGATATGAGGTTTCCACAGGGGTGATGAAAAAGTTCTGAAACTAGATAGTGGTGATTGTTGTAAAACATTGTGAATGTATTCAGTGCTACTGAGTTGTACATGTTAAAACTGTAAACTTTATATTATGTGTATGTATTTTACCACACATACAAAAAACCCGCTACCTGGATCCTTTCCCCCTATCTCCTCTATGGAACAAAAGCCTTAGTTTGTGCCATTTCTAATTCTTCACTTCAAAAAGAAATCATACTGTACTATTTATATATGCAACCACTGCCACTGTCATTTAATACCTACCAAAATCTCAATTATTATTTATGGTATTATTAACATTATAGAATTATTACTATAAAATTATTATTATTATTAGAATTAATATATATGGTAAATTGTCTGAATGTCTTGTGCCTCCTTTCTAGACTAGTGGTCTCCAAATTTCTTGATCATGTGGTTCTACTGATGAAATATTTTTGAACACAAATTACCAAAGTAGGTATTTACTTATAAACTATATATTAATACTGTACTATTATAAGAGATATACAAAAATATAAATTATAAAAGGTTGAGAGAAATGAACATAAATCTAATATTTTTCTTTCTATACTCCAATGAACTATTGTGGAAGTATCCCTCTTTGGAGAACACTTTTCTAGACACCCCAAATTTTATTCTTGGTTTAAAGTACTGGTCTGCATCTGTTTGCCCCTCGAGATCCACCTTTACTGAACTCCATAAACTAAGGCCATAGCAGCCATATGAGTGTAAGGACGTGGTTGAGGGCTCTGTCACACTGCGCTGCCTTCTTTCTGATGGATGAGAGAAATTCCTCTTAGGTCTCAGTACCAGAAATAGCTTAATGCTTTTGCAAATTTGTTTTTATATTATAGACTCACGTAATTGATCACAAAATTCTAGCAACACTAAGTGCTAGAAAACATAAAGAGAAATTTGTGACTCACTTTTAGCAACTATATCCACAAGGTTTATTAACCTCCCCTCTGGCTTCAACTTGTTTTCCCATCACTCACAATTCTTCATTATTTATTTTTTAAAATCATGTTGAAGCTCACCCCTCCCTGGCTTCAACTTAATTTTCCATCATTCCAATTCTTCATTTACTTAAAAAAGATCATACTATATCACTTATATATGTGTGTATGTATATATGTGTATGTGTTGTATGTGCTTAAAAGCACCTCAAAATTTCTTGGAAGATAGGAGTAAACAAACAAAAACCAAACAAACAAATTAAAAAAAAACAACCAGGCAACGTTGTTTAGAATGGAGGTCATTCTAAACTTGAAGCTCCCCTATGCCAGGGGTCTACTTTGTAGATTCTGAAGAATTTAGCAGGAAAGCCCTTTATCCAAAGGGTAATTCGTAATGGGTGGTGATGAAAAGAATGACAACTCACAATAGCACTGTACTACACTTTCTCACTCTTTTCCAGTTGGTAAGAAATGTTATAGCGAGGAAAGGGCAATTGGCTTTTTTTCACCTGTGTGCAAAGCTTAATGAGAAAGTCCACAAAAAAGGCAGTCACATTGCCAGATGGAATCTGTAGCCATGTACCTGGATGTGTTTCCTTCTGGTGTGCTCAGAAGTTATTTGAGGACGACATGTATCCAAAACTTTCTTGTTCTTCCTACTTCGCTTCTCAAGGTATCTCCTCTGATGGTCGGTGATGCTGCTGTATAATTTAATTCGCCTGGGTGACAAACAAACTCTTTCATGGCCAAAAGCTTTGATCAATCGAGCAGTGTCAATAGTAGAAATAGAGCTGCTCCTGTCATGCAAAGTCACCTCTTTATCTGTTTGGGTCAATGTGTCTGATTCCGCAGGAGAAGTGGTGGTGGAGAGGATGTTGGTAGCAGATTCTGTGAGCATCTCACTCTCCTCTGAGACTCTAGAATCTGAAGAAGTGTTGTTCACATAGTAAAAACCTGGTTGTTGTCTCAGAATATATTTATCAAATTTAATCTGTTCAATTTTAATCTGATTGGACCTCCTAGCTTGATGGGTGGAAAGCACTTTACCTTTTTTAAGATCTCCTGTGTTTTTATTGCACTTTTCTAGGCTTTTATACCATTTCTTTTTCTGAAGCTTGTTTTTCTGCTGTTGCTGTGTACCACTCCATTCCTTAACATCTCGTTCCCCTCTGCTATCATCCTGTGTACTTTCTGAGGGCCGGAGAGAATGTGTGATGGGATTCTGAAGAAGTTTAGCCAAACGATCAAGTCGCTCCACCAAGGATAGTTCTTTCTTGCCAGTGAACTCAGGAGGTTTCTGTTGCCTCTGTCGCTCCTGATACTTGTTCCACAGTTCATTCAAACTCACAGAGTGCTGAGTTGTTAGCTCTGCGGTCACCTTATGATCTCTTTTTGGATCATTAATTTGTTTGTCAAACTTTGGATATTCTTTAGCCTCACTTTTAGAAGTATGCATCGCTTCTTTGTTTTCCAAGTTTACATTGATACTGAGGCTCTCTATTTTGGTATAATCCATCTTTGTCTTTTCTACATTTTGATGATGAGGAGGAAGACAAATGTATTCTCTTTGTTTGTCCGGATGATGCTGAAAGAAATTTTTCCAGGAATGCTTCATGAAAATACTCCTTCCTAACGAATCATGGCAAAAATCTTGATCACTTGGTGGGTGCACTGGATGATGAAAGTAAAACTTGGCTGATCTGAAGACAGAATGGGTAGTATTTTCAAATTCTGAATGACATCTGGACTCTGAAAAGGAGGAAAAAAAAGATTTTGAAGGACTTTCAAACTATTTGCATTCCCTTCAGAAGGAGTATTCATACTTAATTCTTTAGCTATAGAACAAAGACCAAAGGAAAGAACAGTTTATATAAAGTTTCAGAAAATTCACTGCCTGCACAAAGGATTCATGCCTGTGCCTAGTGGCCAGACTTGCATGGTAAGAGTTGAAGAGACTCAGGGTCAAAGATCTGGATTCTGGGCTGGACTCTGACACAGACTGGCTGTGGGACCTCAAGGAAGGCACTTGAGTTCTCTGAATTTTAACAGCAGCTGCTGCATATTCACTGCCTGCTATGTCTGTGGTGTTATGGTATGTCCCTATATTTGTTTTTATTCCTTTTGATTCAATCTTGTTGACAAAACTAAGAGATAGGTAGTGGTAACCCCATTTTCAGCTAAGAAACTTAAGACTTCATTTTCATCATCAGTAATTAAATGGATGGAATAAAAAAAAGAAACTCTTTAACCATTTTGGAGCCTTTTAAAATTCCTTTCTGTGAACCATCTTTACATTCTTCCCCAATTTTTTTATTGGGGTAAAATACACCTAACATATAAAATTTACCCTCTTCCATCTTCACTTTTTGACAGTCATTATTCTACATCAAAACAGGAATTTTCAGATGTAATATCTTACAGTCATAAACCTTAATTGTAAACACTAATATGGGATCAATATACATTTTTGGAGTTCCAAGTCATGGGCAGAAACAAAGACATACACACGCAACAAAGTAACACTTGTAACTGTGGGATCTTTTCCACCCACACTACAGATTATTGGCAACTGCAGTTTTCATTAAATACTCTGGGAATTCTTAAGGCAATTTCCCCAGAATACAGTGGGATACAAGGGATCTGCTTTCACATACAAAAATAAAAATAAAACTCTCAAACCTCCCAATGAATCAAAGTCAGGACCAGATGGTTTCACTGGTGAATTTCACCAAATATTTAAAGAAGAATTACTACGAAACCTCAAATTCCTCAAAAAAAAGAAGAGGAGGGAACACTTCCAAACTCAATTTACGAAGCCAGCATTACCCTGATACCCAGACAACCACCCTACAAGAAAATTACAAGCCAATATCCTTCAAGAACATAGATGCAAAAATCCTCAATAAAAACTTAGGAAACCAAATTAAACAATATTTTAAGGGATCATACACTATGATCAAGTGGGATTTATTCCAGGGATGGAAGGGTGATTCAACATCTGCAAATCAATCAATGTGATCAACCACATTAACAAACTGTTCAAAATCATATGATCATCTCAGTAGATGCAGAAAAAGCATTTGACAAAATTCAATATCTATTTATGATAAAAACTCTCAAACAAAGGAAGTATAGAGGGAATGTATCTCAACATAATAAAGGCCATATGTGACAAGCCCACAGCTAACATCATACTCAATTGTGAAAAGGTGAAAGTTTATGCTCTAAGATTAGGAAGAAGACAAGGATGCCCAGTCACACCACTTTTATTCAACATAGTATTGGAGAGAGGGGAGGAGCAAAATGGCAGGGTGAGCTGACCCGGGATTCTCTCCCCTCCAAAGTACAACAAAAGATTGGAAGAACTGAATTTCAGAGAATAAACATAATGCCAGCTCGTTAGAGACCTATAACACCAAGAAGGCGGAGATCATAAACTTTGCTTACACCCTGGGAGGCGCTGGAACGGTAGGAGAGAACATCGCTCCCTCCCCTAGAGTCTGCGATTGCTGCCACGCCGTTGGGAAGGAGCGGGGGAGGGGCCACGTGACGGGGAGGGGGGGGGGGGGGTGTCATCCAGGACTCCTGCCGCTGGTTCAGTGGAGACCCGCTGACGGGGGGAAAGCTTCCGTCCGTGGGGACCCTATAAATCAAGGGCCTTGGGAGACCAGAGAACAGAACTGATCTGAACCCAGACCGGTGCGTGTGAGTAACAGCCCCTCCCCCCCAGCAAAGCCAGTGGGCGCAGCCATCTTGCCCCAAGGCAGAGAGCTAACACGCCGCTCTCGACCCCCATCTAGTGGCGACAGGCTGTAACTGCAACTGAATTCTACCACCATGCGAAAAAACCGCTCCTCTACCATCCAGCAATTTATAAAAGCCCCAGACCAGAAGGAAAACAATAAAAACATAGAATTAAGTCCTGAGGACTTCGAATTAGGTAAACTAAGTGATAATGAGTTCAGAGCAGCTATAATCAAAAAACTCAATGAGGTAGAGAGAAAGATAGAGAAATAAGCCGAGTTCTGGAGTTACTTCACAAAAGAGATTGAAATCATAAAGAAAAATCAAACAGAATTACTTGAGATGAAAAACACAATGGACCAGATAAAACAGAATACAGATTCCCTGAATGCCCGTGTAGACAACATAGAGGAGAAAATTAGCATAATTGAGGATAGACAAGCTGAATGGCACCAGACAGAGGAAGAAAGAGAACTAAGAATTAAAAAAAATGAGGAAAATCTCCGAGAGATAATGGATTCAATGAGGATTAAGCACATAAGGATCATAGGAATTCCCGAGAATATGGAAAAGGAAAATGGAGCAGAAAGTGTGCTTAATGAAATTATTGAAGAGAACTTCCCAAATCTAGGGATCGACGGAGAAATGTGTGTAGAGGAGGGTTTTAGATCTCCTAGATTTGTCAATGTAAAAAGAGCAACCCCAAGGCACATAGTAGTAAAGTTGGCAAAAAGGAATGATAAGGAAAGAATACTCAGGGAAGTAAGGAAAAAAAAGAGAATAACCTATAAAGGAGCCCCTATCAGACTGTCAGCGGATTTCTCTACAGAAACCCTACAAGCTAGGAGAGAATGGAATGATATATTCAAAGCTTTAAAGGATAAAAATCTTCAGCCAAGAATACTCTATCCAGCAAGAATTTCCTTCAGATATGAGGGAGAAATGAAATCTTTTCCAGACAAACAAAAGTTAAGGGAATTTGTAACTAAAAGCCCTCCACTACAAGAAATCCTCAAGAAGGCTCTCATACCTGAAAAAAGAAAAAAGGGAGAAAGGGGACACAATCCACAGACTAGGGAGACCGATGGATAGAACCAGAACAGGATAGCAAATATTCAACTATAGCATTAGGGTAAAGGTAAGGAAACTACCAAAACAAGCACGATCTTAGCATTCTAACTACCAATTAATAAGACGAGTTGGAATAAAAAATGAAAATAATTATTTAGGAGGGGAAGAGCAAAGGGTCTAAATCAGTACTGGTCAAGTAAGTAAGAGACCACCAGAGAATATACTATATTATACACGAGATTCTAAATAAAAACTTCAAGGTAGACACTAAAATAAAGTACAGAACAGAGTCACAAATCATAAGTAAGGAAAAATCTAAGAAACCCAGCATAAGAAATTACAGTATTAAATGGGTAGTCTAAAGCAAACAGGAAAAGAAACGCAGGAAAACAAGATAACGAGCGACAGATTAACAGCACTAAGTCCACATGCATCAATAATCACTCCCAATGTGAACGGATTGAACTCTCCAATAAAAAGACACAGAGTGGCAACATGTATTAAAGAACACGATCCAACAATTTGTTGCCTCCAGGAAACACACCTCAGCCCCAAGGACAAACACAGACTCAGGGTGAAGGGGTGGAGGACAATACTCCAAGCAAAGAGCAAGGAAAAAAAGGCAGGTGTTGCAATTCTCATATCAGACCAAGTGGATTTCAAAATAAGACAGGTAAAGAGAGACACAGAGGGACGATATATAATGATCAAAGGGACACTTCATCAAGAAGAAATAACGCTTATAAATATCTATGCACCCAACACAGGAGCACCAAGATTCATAAAGCAACTATTAACAGACTTAAAGGAAGATGTTAAAAACAACACAATAATAGTAGGGGACCTCAACACCCCACTCACACCAATGGACAGATCATCCAGACAGAAAATCAACAAGGAAATAGTGGAGCTAAATGAAAAACTAAAACAATTGGACTTAATAGACATATATAGAACACTTCATCCAAAAACAGCAGAATACACATTCTTCTCAAGTGTGCATGGAACATTCTCAAGGATAGACCATATGTTGGGAAACAAGGCAAGCCTCTACAAATCTAAAAAAATTGAAATAGTAACAAGCATCTTCTCTGATCATAATGCTGTAAAGCTAGAAATTAATTACAAGAAAAAAGCTGACAAAGGCACAAGGATGTGGAGACTAAACAATACACTGCTGAACAAGCAATGGATCATTGAAGAAATTAAAGAAATAAAAAAATACCTGGAGACAAATGAAAATGACAACATGCCATACCAACTCATATGGGATACAGCAAAAGCTGTATTTAGAGGAAAATTCATCGCAATACAGACACATCTTAACAAACAAGAAAAATCCCAAATCAGCAATCTTAAAGTACACATAACCAAATTAGAGAAAGAAGAACAAAGCCCAAAGTCAGCAGAAGGAAAGAAATAATAAAAATCAGAGCAGAAATAAATGCTATTGAAACAAAAAGGCAGTAGAAAGGATCAATGAAACAAAGAGCTGGTTCTTTGAGAAGATAAATAAAATTGACAAACCCCTAGCCAGACTTACAAAGAAAAAAAGAGAGAAAGCTCAAGTAAACAAAATCAGAAATGAAAGAGGAGAAATAACAACAGACTCCACAGAAGTACTATGGATTATAAGAGAATACTACGAAAAATTATATGCCAACAAAATGGATAACCTAGAGGAAATGGATAAATTCTTGGACTCCTACAATCTCCCAAAGCTCACTCAAGAAGAATCAAACAATTTGAACAGGCCAATCACAAGGAAAGAGATTGAAACAGCCATCAAAAGCATCCCAAAGAATAAATCCCCAGGACTAGATGGCTTTCCTGGGGAATTCTACCAAACTTTCAGAGAGGATTTAATACCTATCCTTTTCAAGCTATTCCAAAAAATTAGGGAGGATGGAACACTTCCTAACACATTCTACGAGGCCAACATCATGCTGATACCAAAACCTGACAAAGACACCACAAAAAAAGAGAACTACAGGCCAATATCACTGATGAGCATAGATGCAAAAATTCTAAACAAAATTTTGGCAACCAGAATTCAGCAATTCATCAAAAGGATCATACAGCATGATCAAGTGGGATTCATACCAGGGACACAGGGATGGTTCAGCATCCCCAAATCAATCAACATGATACACCACATCAACAAACTGAGGAATAAAAACCACATGATCAGCTCAATAGATGCAGAGAAAGCATTTGACAAGATCCAACAGCCATTTATGATAAAAACTCTGAACAAAATGGGCACAGAAGGGAACTACCTCAACATAATAAAGGCCATATATGACAAACCCACAGCCAACATCATACTCAGTGGGCAAAAACTGAGCGCCATCCCCTTGAAAACAGGAACGAGACAACGATGCCCTCTATTACCACTCTTATTCAACATAGTACTGGAGGTCCTGGCTAGAGCAATCAGGCAAGAAAAAGGAATAAAAGGAATCCAAATAGGGAGGGAAGAAGTGAAACTCTTGCTGTTTGCAGACGACATGATCTTATATATAGAAAACCCCAAAGAATCCATTGGAAAACTTTTAGAAGTAATCAACAACTACAGCAAAGTTGCAGGGTATAAAATAAATTTGCATAAATCAGTAGCATTCTATATTCTAATAACGAACTAACAGAAAAAGAACTCAAGAACACAATACCATTCACAATCGCTACAAAAAGAATAAAATACCTCAGGGTGAATTTAACTAAGGAAGTGAAAGACCTATAAAATGAAAATTACAAGGCTTTTCTGAGAGAATTGGATGACGACATAAGGAGATGGAAAGACATTTCATGTACAAGTTAAAATGTCGATTCTACCTAAAGCAATCTACAGATTCAATGCTATCCCAATCAGATTCCCAATGACATTCTTTACAGAATTAGAACAAAGAATCCTAAAATTCATATGGGGCAACAAAAGACCCCGAACTGAGAAAGCAATCCTGAGAAAAAAGAACAAAACGGGAGGCATCACAATCCCTGACTTCAAAACATACTACAAAGCTACAGTAATCAAAACAGCATGGTATTGGTGAAAAAAAAACAGGTGCACAGATCAATGGAACAGAATTGAAAGCCCAGAAATAAAACCACACATCTATGGACAGCTTATCTTCGACAAAGGAGCTGAGGGCATACAATGGAGAAAAGAAAGTCTCTTCAACAAATGGTGCTGGGAAAACTGGAAAGCCATATGTAAAGAATGAAAATTGACCATTCTTTCTCACCATTCACCAAAATAAACTCAAAATGGATCAAAGACCTAAAGGTGAGACCTGAAACCATAAGGCTTCTGGAAGAAAATGTAGGCAGTACACTCTTTGACATCAGTATTAAAAGGATCTTTTTGGACACCATGTCTTCTCAGAAGGGAAACAAGAGAAAGAATAAACAAATGGGACTCCATCAGATTAAAGAGCTTCTTCAAGGCAAATGAAAACAGGATTGAAACAAAAAAATACCCACTAACTGGGAAAAAATATGTGCAAGTCACATATCTGACAAAGGCTTAATATCCATAATATACAAAGAACTCACACAACTCAACAACAAAAAATCAAACAACCCAATCAAAAAATGGGCTGGAGACATGAACAGACATTTCTCCAAAGAAGATATACTGATGGCCAATAGGCACATGAAAAGATGTTCATCATCGCTGATCATCAGGGAAATGCAAATCAAAACTACAGTAAGATATCATCTTACACCCGTTAGAATGACAAAAATATCTAATAGTAACAAATGTTGGAGAGGCTGTGGAGAAAAAGGAACCCTCATACACTGCTGGTGGGAATGCAAACTGGTGCAGCCGCTATGGAAAACAGTATGGAGATTCCACAAAAAATTAAAAATAGAACTACCATACGACCCAGCTATCCCACTACTGGGTGTCTATCCAAAGAGCTTGAAGTCAGCAATTCCAAAAGTCCTATGCACCCCAATGTTTATTGCATCATTATTTACAATAGCCAAGACATGGAAGCAACCTAAGTGCCCATCAACAGATGATTGGATAAAAAAGATGTGGTATATAGATACAATGGAATACTACTCAGCCATAAAACAGAACAAAATCGTCCCATTTGCAATAACATGGATGGACCTTGAGGGAACTATGTTAAGGGAAATAAGCCAGTTAGAGAAGGACAATCTCTGTATGACTCCACTCATGAGGAATTTAAAAATGTAGACAAAGAGAACAGATTGGTGGCTACCAGGGGAAAGATGGGGTGAGAGGTGGGCACAAAGGGTGAAGGGGTGCACCTACAACACGACTGACAAACAATAATGCACAACTGAAATTTCACAAGATTGTAACCTATCATTAACCCAATAAAAATTAAAAAGAAAAAAGAAGAAAGATCTCAAGTAAAAGAACCCTAAACTTCCACCTTAAGACATTGGAAAAAGAGCAAACTAAAACTAAAGTGAGCAGAAGGAAGAAAATCATAAAGATTAGAGCGCAAATTAACGAAATAGAGAATCAAAAAAAGAGAAAAATAATTAAAATCAAAAGTGGGTTCTCTGAAAAGACCCAGAAAATCGACAAACTTCTAGCTAGATTGACCAATAAAAAAATGAGAAGACTTACAAGAAAAATGAAAGAGGGAACATTAGTACCAACTTATTGCCAATAAATAAATTTTATTTATTTACAGAAATAAAAAGGATTACATATAAAGGAATACCATGAACTATGTATGCCAACGTGTTAGATAATGTAGATGAAATGGACAAATGCCATTCCTAGAAGCCACAAACTACTGAAACTGATTCAAGAAATAACAGACAATCTGAATAGACCTAAAGCAAGTGAATTAATAATTTGAAAACTGACCTAGAAAGTAAAGTCCAGACCCAGATGGCTTCACCTCTGAATTCTACCAAACGTTTAAATAATTAATATGAATTTTTCATAAATTCTTCAAGAAAATAAAGAGTACAGAATACTTCTCAATTCATTTTATGAGGCCAGGGTTACCCTAATAATAAAACCCAACAAAGATATCACAAGAAAACTAGAGACTAATATCTCTTATGAGTAGACAAAAAAATCCTCAACAAAATGCTAGCAAACTAAATTCAGCAACATAAAAAAAGAATTATACATCATGACCAAGTGGGATTTACCCCACAAATGCAAGGTTGGCTCAATATCCAAAAATCAAGGTTGGCTCAACATCCAAAATTCAATCTATATTAAAATAAAAAATAAAACTCGCTCGATCATCTCAAAAGACACAGAAAAGGCACTTGACAAAATCCAATGCCCTTTGATAAAAACACTCAATAAACTAGGAATAGACAGGAACTTTGTCAATCTGATAAAGGGCATCTATGAAAAACTCACAGCTATCAATGATGAAAGACAAGATGTCTGTCCCCTATACAGGAAGATACAAGGATGTCTGCACTTGCAACTTCTACTCAACACTTTACTGGAGGTGCTAGCCAGGGCAATGAGGAGGAAAAAAAAAAGGCATCCAGATTGCAAAGGAAGAAGTAAAACTATATTTCACAGATGACAAGATCTTATATCTAGAACATCCTAAGGAATACATTAAAAACTATTAGAATTAATAAATGAGTTCAGCATGGTTGCAGGATAAAAGATAAATATAAAAAATCATTTGTATTATTATAAGCTTGTAATTAACAAACAAAATGACATTAAGAAAACCATTCTATTCACAACAGCATCAAAAAACCTAAAATATTTAGGAATAAATTTAACAAAAGAAGTGCAAAACTTCTACTCTGAAAACTACAAAACATGTGGAAAGAAATTAAAGAAGATCTAAATAAATGGAAAACATTCCATGTTCATGGACTGCAAGACTTAAGACTGTTAAGGCAATACTCTCCAAATTGATCACAGATTCAACACAACCCCTATGAAAATCTTAGCTGATTTCTTTGTGGAAACCGCCAAGGTGATTCCAAAATTCATATGGAATTGTAAGGGACCCAGAATAGCCAACACAATCCTGAAAAATAAGACAAAGTTGGAGGACTCACACTTTCCAATTTCAAAACTTACTACACATTAACAGTAATCAAGACAGTGTGGCACTGAAACAAGGATAGACATACAGATCATTGGAAGAGAATTGAGAGTCCAGAAATAAACCCATACTTTATAGTCAAATAATTTTCAATAAGGGTGCCTCACCCATTCAACGAGTACAGAACAGTTCTTTTAACAAATGGTGCTGGGACAACTGGATATCCACATGGCAAAAAAATAAAGGTCGACCCTTACCTGAGATCATATACAAAAACTAACTCAAAATGGATCAAAGACCTAAATGTAAAGCTAAAACAATAAAACTCCTAGAAGAAACCATAGAGTTAAATCTTCATGACCTTGGATTTGGCAAAGGACTGCTAGATATGACACCAAGAGCAGCAGCAACAAAAGAAAAAACAGATATGTTAGACTTCATCAAAGTTAAAAACATTTGTGCTTTCAAGAACATCATCAAGAAAGTGAAGAGACAACCCACAGAATGGGAGAAAATATTTGCAAATCAACATTTTGATAAGGAATATGTATCTAGAATACATAAAGAACTCTTACAACTCAATAAAAAGAGAAATAACCCAAATAAAAACCAGGCCAGGATCTGAATACACATTTCTCCAAGAAGATATACAGTTGGCTAATAAGCACACAAAAAGATGTTCAACATCTTTAGTCATGAGGGAAATGCAAATCAAAAGCAAAATGAGATACCAGTTTACACCCAGTAGGATGGCTTAAATAAAAAAGTCAGATGGTAAGAAGTGTTGGTGAGGTTCTAGAGAAACTGAAATCCTCATACACTGCTAGTGGGAATTTAAAAATGGTGCAGCCACTTTGGCAAACAGTCTGACAGTTCCTCAAACAATTAAACATAAAGTTATCACATGACCCCGAAATTCCACTCCTAGGTATATACCCAAGAGAAATTAAAACATATGTCCATATAAAACCTTGTACATGAATGTTTATAGAAACATTATGCATAATAGCCAAAAGGTAGAAACAACACATATGTCCATCAACAAACAAATGGATAAACAAAATGTGGTACAGACATACAATGGAATATTATTCAGCTTTTAAGTGAATACAGTATTGATATATGTTATAACTTAGATGAACCTGAAAACACTCTGAGTGAAAAGAAGCCAGTCACAAAAGTCTACATATTGTATGATTCAATTTCCCAGAATAGGGAAATCTATAGAGACAAAGTAGATCAGTGGTTGACTTATGGCTGAGAGCGGGATGATGAGGGGGTAATGGGGTGATAGCTAAAGGGTATATAGGGTTTCTTTTTGAGGTGATGAAATGTTCTAAAATTAACTGTTGATGGTTACACATATCTGTGAATAGCATAAAAACAACTGACTGTACACTTTGGGTGAATTGTATGATACATGCATTATATATCAATAAAGCTATCTGGAAAAACATTCTATGGGAATCTGGAAGGTTTGTTTTTTAAAATTTTTTTATTTACATATATCTCTTAGATTAACCTCATTATTTGCATTATTCCCAGATGTTTTAACTTTGCTTTTTTCTAAATTTCATTCCTATGATCTATCACGAGCTAAGTATGTGTCTTCAAGCTCCCTACTACTATTCCATATTGTTCATTTCTCCTTGAAGGTCCTCTAGGGTTTTCTGTTAGTTTATGGCCTGTTTTGCACTTTTTACTCTCAAAAGTAAATTCCCCTCTCCACTCTTAAGCATCTTTTGCCTAACAATATATCATGAGTTGTTTTCACATCTTTTCATTTCTAGATCTTCATTCCTTTTTAAGGCAATAAAAACTTCCTTATTGATGGTGCTCCCAGTTTTCATCTATTTTTTATTCTATTTCATGTTTAAAGATTTATGTGTTATAGCCTCATTGTGGACTGAAAATTAGTATAAAAATACTCCTCTTTAATTCCTGCCAACACTTTTGGTGTAGAATTTAATCTCATCTATATTAATATCATGCCTCTGAATTTCTTTTTGTCTCTAGTTTTCCTTTTACTTTCAACCTTTCTGAGTTGTTTTATTTTCAGTGTCTCCTATATAGCATGTAACTGAGTTTGTTTTATAACCTAACCTGAGAAGTTTTTTTTAAATAGGTGAAATTATTGCATATGTTTGTTTATATAGTCTTATATGCTCTCCACTCTCTCATTTTATGGTATTTTTTCTGTTCTTACAAATTTACTTTGTTTTCCTTTTTCCTCCCTCTACCCATCTGCTACTCCTACCATTTCTCGAAATATTTTGGATGTTTTATGGTTTTAACTCTTTTAGAGGTAACTTTTATAATTTTAAATACCATACTTACACATGTATTTTTTGATTTATCAACTTTAAAGATGAAATCAGCTCACTTTTACTTCCTTTAACCTCCCTTTCTTCTGCTTGTCCCTTTGCTGTTTTTCTTTCTGTTTTTTTTCTGTGTGGATGTTTATACAATTTGTTCTTTTTCTTTGAAATTTAGTACTATCACCAACATACGTCTGGGTGTTGATTTTTATATATAATTTTTTCCTAGGACTTGGAATATCCTTTTAAATTGCAGGTTCAGTTTTCCTTATACATTTTATTATTTTTTTATCTTCTTTAGAGACACCAATAGATAGCATTGTGTTGGATTTTCATTGTCAGTCCTCAAATTATTATTTTTTCCAATTGCTATAATCTCCTTTTTCTCTTAATTGGTACAATTTTTTCCCTTCGATTTTTTTTTCTGATCTCCTAAATCTCTCTTTACATCTCATTATCTCAACTTTTATTTTATTATTTCATGTCTTCTATAATTATTCAGAGTGCAAAATATTTAGAGAAAATTTTCTTCTGTCTTCTAGAAAGTGTTTTTACAGATAATAATTCCATCTTTCTTTTCCAAGGTATGTCTCCTACACTACCCATTGCAGACTTGCAATATTCTGCTTTTTCATCTTATACATTCTTTTTTTTATTGTGGTAAAAAGTACATTGGTGGTCCAGCGGTTAAGATTTGGTGCTCTCATCACCATGGCCTAGGTTTATTTCCTGGTCAGGGAACCACATCACCCGTTTATCAGTTGTCATACTATGGCAGTTACATGTTGCTGTGATGCTGAAAGCTAGGGCACAGGTATTTCAAATACCAGCAGGGTCACCCAGCTGGTGGACAGGTTTCTGTGGAGCTTCCAGGCTAGGAAGAAGGACCTGGCCACCCGCTTTTCAAAAAATTGGCCATGAAAACCCTATGAATAGCAACAGAGCACTGCCAAAAGGCTGGGCAGGGTTCAGCTGTGCTGTACACAGGGTTGCTAGTAGTCAGAACTGACTCGTCAGCACTAACAACAAAAAAACAACATTAAATTACCATCTTAATCATTTTTAAGTACACAGTTCAGTAGTGTTAATATACTCACATTGTTGTATAGCAGATGTCTAGAATGTCTTCTTCTTGTAACACCGAAACTCTATATTCACTAAACACTAATCATCCCTCCCTTCTCTCTCCAGCCCTTGGCAACTACTTTTCTAATTTATGTTTCTATGATTTTGACCACTTCAGACGCTTCATAAGTGGAATATAGAGTATTTGTCCTTTTTTGACTAGCTTACTTCACTTAGCACAATGTCCTCGAGGTTCATCTATGTTGTAGAACATGACAAGATTTCCTTCTTTTTTAAGGCTGCCTAATATTCTATTGTATGTGTATACCACACTTTCTTTATCCATTCATCTGCTGATGAATATTTGGGTTGTTTCCATATCTTGATTATTGTGAATAATGCTGCAATGAACATGGGTGTGCAGATATCTCTGAGATCCTGCTTTGAATTCTTGTGGATATACAGCCAGAAGTGGGATTGCTGGATCATATGGTAATTCTATTTTTAACTTTTTGAGGAACTCCCATACTATTTTCCCTAATGGCTGCACCATTTTATATTCCTGCCAACAGTGCACAAGGGTTCCAATCTCTCTGCATCCTTGCCAACAATTATTTTCCGTTCTTTTGATACTGGCCATCCTAATGGGTGTGAAGTGGTATCTCATTGTGGTTTGATTTGCATTTCTCTGATGATCAGTGATATTGAGCATCTTTTCATAAGCTTGTTGGCCATTTATATATTTTCTTTGGAGAACTGTCTATTCAAGTCCTTTGCCCATTTTTAAACTGGGTTTCTTTGTTGTTGTTGAGTTATAGAAGTTCTATATATAACCTGGATATCAACTACTTATCACGATTTACAAATATTTTCTCCCATTCCATAGGTTGCCTTTCCACTCTGTTGACTGTATCCTTCGATGCAGAGTTTTTAATTCCAATGTAGTATAATTTTCTTACTTTTGTTTTTGCTGCCTATGCTTTTTGTGTCATATCCAGGAAATCACTGCCAAATCCAGTATCATAAAGCCTTTCTCCTGTTTTCTTCTAAGAGTTTTATAATTTTAGCTCTTAGGTTTGGATCTTTGATCTGTTTTGAGTTAATTTTTATACACAGTAAAAGGTAAGAGTCCAGGGGCTGGCCCCGTGGCCGAGCGGTTACGTTGGCGTGCTCCGCTGCAGGCGGCCCAGTGTTTCGTTGGTTCGAATCCTGGGCGCGGACATGACACTGCTCATCAAACCACGCTGAGGCAGCGTCCCACATGCCACAACTAGAAGGACCCACAACAAAGAATATACAACTATGTACCGGGGGGCTTTGGGGAGAAAAAGGAAAAAATAAAATCTTAAAAAAAAAAAAAATATATAAGAGTCCAATTTCATTCTTTTGAACGTGGATATACAGTTTTCCAACACCATTTGTTGAAGAGACTGTTCTTTCCCCACCGTGTAGTCTTGGCATCCTTGTGGAAAATCATTTATCTTATATATCTTATCTTGATGTAAGCAGCTCCACCGGGACTATTTTCAAAGTACAATATGGATAGATCAGCTCCTTGACTCCTTTCTTTCCTTACCTGGGTACTGTTCTATCTTCCTCTGAGAGGCAGAGTTTGAGACCTTGGTAGTAATGGCTTATGTCTTATATGCTTTTCTTTTACGTTAGAAAAAGGGGGCCATGGGTAAATATAAATAGATTTGATCTTGGCTCTTTTTTACTGTAATTTTTTTGAAGTTTGTCTTAAGATTCTGTCTTTGTCACAGACAAATGCCTTTAGGCATTTTAAGTTTTAGATTTTTTTTAAAAAAACTTTAAGTTTTAGATTTTTCCTGTTTCAGTACTGACATATGATACTTCACTTCTAATATTATCACCTTAGCTATTTATTTGGAATACTGTTTCTAAGTTGCCAATGTCTTTTACCAGAAATAATGACTATTTTACAAATCAATTTGTATACCCACATAGACAAAGTAGCACTGATTTGCATAAGAAGGTAAAAAATAAATAAAAGAAAAAATGGATCTCTTGTTAAATTGTGAGGCTATATTCTCATCAGAATTAAATGGAAACTCAGACATAGGCATTCTCTCTCCCTCTCTCTCCCTCTCACACACACACATACATACCCCTCCCCACCTCAATCCCATTACCTGCAATATCTATCTGCAAAGATTTTTTATCTTCAGCCCAGGCTTCCTTAGGAAGTTCGCTCTTACTATGGATCTCCTCTTTCTGTTCAGTGGCTTGAGCATCTGGCAGGCTTTCAATCTTTGTGTCTTGTAGTTGAGCTGAGCGCTCTGCAGCAGTAGCATCACTGGAACCTTAGAGAGGGACATTAACACACTATACAGACAGGAAGTTGACAAAAAATATTTTAAAATACCTCTCAAGCATATACTATGTGAAAGGCATTATTACTGGAGTTGAAACTGCCGATTTAAGCTGGAGTTAAAAAAAATATGTACAAAATAGATGTCATACAAAGTACAAGAATTACACTATAAGAGAAAGACAGATAAAGAAGTATAAATACTCAAGGAGGGAAACTACTTCCAGCTAGGAGGATCATGGAAGAACTCTGGAGTAAAGTAACAAATGATTTGGGTGTTAGAAGACAGTAAGCTAGGATACACACTGAGATGGAAGGAGAAAGGCATTTTAGGTAAAGGCGACTACATAAGAAAAGAATGCAGTCAGGAAAGCAACTGAACATCTAAGACATAGAGCAAGTATATGGTTTTGATTATATAATTTATAAGGAAAAGAGGTAAAAACAAGCTTTGAAAAGTTGTTTGGGAGCCAATACTGTTTTGAAAGACCATGCTAAGAGAATTTAGATTTTATTCTTAAGGGCAATGAAAACTTTTCGATCAGGAGATTAACATGATCAAAATTGTTTCTGGAACGTTCAGTAAGCAAGAACAAAAAGGGAAGTAAAATTTTGAAGTGTTGCCCAGAACACAATATAATTTTTGAAAAAAAGCAATACATGAAAAAAGAGAAATGGCTAATTATGCTCCAGAGACTACTAGCTATCTTCTGAAATCCATTTTCCTTTTCCTCTAAAATATAACCCTAACTTAGATGGGCATGTAGTTACCAGAATAAAGATTATATTTCCCAGCCTTTCTGGCAACATAGCTTGGTGTGACCATGTGACTAAGTATGGTCAATAGGATGGAAGGGGAATGTACATGTAACTTTTGAGAAGTATTTAAAGGAAGGAATATCATTTTTCTTTCCCTTTCTTTCTCCTGGCTGGAATACGGGCCTGATGGCTTCAGCATGAGAATGGAGGCTAAAAATGTTGGAGCAACAGGAAGAAAAGAGCTTTGTTTCCTGATACTCTGGAGTACCATGTCAACCCTAGATGTCTACCTCTGGATTTTTACAAGAGAAATAATTTCCTGTCTATTTTATTTTATTGAGGACATAATAGTCTATAACATCGTGCAATTTTAGTTGTACATTATTATTTGTCAGTTACCATACAAATGTACCCCTTTACCCTATGCCCACCGCCAACCCCTTTCCCCTCTGGTAACCACTAATCTGTTCTCTTTACCCATGTGTTTGTTTATCTTCCTTTGTCTGGCTTATTTCACTTAACATGATGCCCTCAAGTTCCATCCATGTTGTTGCGAATGGGACGATTTTGTCTTTTTTTATGGCTGAGCCGTATTCCATTGTGTATATATATATATATACCACATCTTCTTTCTCCATTCATCAGTCAATGGGCACTTGGGTTGCTTCCACATCTTGGCTATTGTGAAGAACGCCGCAATGAACATAGGGGCACATAAGTCTCTGAATTGTTGATTTCAAGTTCTTTGAATAAATACCCAGTAGTGGGATAATGGAGTCATATGGTATTTCTATTTTTAATATTTGGAGAAATCTATATACTGTTTTCCCTAGTGGCTGCACCAATTTGCATTCCCACCAGCAGTATACGAGGTTTCCCTTTGCTCCACATCCTCTCCAACATTTGTTATTTTTTATCTTGGTGATTATAGCCATTCTAATGGGTGTAAGGTGATATCTCAGTGCAGCTCTGATTGGCATTTCCCTGATGACTAGTGATGTTGAACTTCTTTTCTTGTGTTTATTGGCCATCTGTCTATCTTCTTTGGGAAAATGTCTGTTCATATCCTCTGCCCATTTTTTGATCAGGTTGTTTATCTCTTTGTTGTTGAGTTGTGTGAGTTCTTTAGATATTTCGGAGATTAACCCCTGGTTGGATATATGATTTGCAAATATTTTCTCCCAGTTGGTAGGTTGTCTTTTTGTTTTCTTCCTGGTTTCCTTTGCCTTGCGGAAGCTCTTTAGTCTGATGAAATCCCATTTGTTTATTTTTTCTTTTGTTTCCTTTGCCCAAGTAGACACAGTATTCAAAAAGAAGCTTCTAAGGCTGATGTCAAAGAGTGTACTGTCTATATTTTCTTCTAGGACTTTTACGGTTTTCTGGCCAAAACTTCCAGTACCATGTTGAGTAAAAGTGGAGAGAATGGGCACTCTCGTCTTATTCTTGTTATCAGAGGGATGGCTTTCAGATATTCCCTGTTGAGTATGATGTTAGCTGTGGGTTTGTCACATATGACCTTTATTATGTTGAGGTACTTTCCTTCTATATCAATTTTATTGAGAGATTTTATCCTAAATGGATGTTGGATCTTATCAAATGCTTTCTTTGCGTCTACTGAGATAATCATGTGGTTTTTCTTCCTCATTGTGTTAATGTGGTGTATCACATTGATTGACTTGCAGATGTTGAACCATCCCTGCATCTGTGGTATATAGCCCACTTGATCATGGTTTATGATCCTTTTAATGTATTACTGTATCTGGTTTGCCAATATTTTGTTCAGGATTTTTCTACCTATGTCATCAGCAATACTGGCCTGTAATTTTCCTTCTTTATGTTGTCCTTGTCTGGCTTTCAGATCAGGGCGATGTTGACCCAATAAAATGTGTTAGGAAGTGTTCCATCTTCTTCAACGTTTTGGAATAGCTTGAGAAGGATAGGTACTAAATCTTCTTTGAATGTTTGGCAGAATTCTCCAGAGAAGCCATCTGGTCCTGGACTTTTGTTCTTTGGGAGGTTTTTGATTACTGTTTCAATCTCTTTATTTGTGACTGGTATATTCAGATTCTCTATTTCTTATTGATTCAGTTTTGGGAGGTTGTATGAGTCTAAGAATGTATTCATTTCTTCTAGATTGTTCAATTTGTTGGCATAGACTTTTTCATAGTATTCTCTTATAATCTTTTGTACTTCTCTGGTATCTGTTGTAATTTCTCCTTTTTCATCTCTAATTTTATTGGTTTGAGCCTTCTCTCTTTTTTTCTTAGTGAGTCTGGCTAAGAGTTTGTCAATTTTGTTTATCCTCTCAAAGAACCAGCTATTAGTTTCCTTGATCCTTTTAATTGTTTTTTTTGTTTCTATCTCATTTATTTCTGCTGTAATTTTTATTATTTCCCTCCTTTTGCTGACTTCGGGCTTTGTTTGTTTCTCTTTTTCCAATTCTGTTAGGTGTAGTTTAAGATTGCTTATTTGAGATTTTTCTTGTTTGTTAAGGTGGGCCTGTATTGCTATGAATTTCCCTCTTGGGTCGCTTTTGCTGCATCCCATATGAGTTGGTATGGTGTATTTTCATTTTCATTTGTCTCCAGGTATTTTTTTACTTCTCCTTTAATTTCTTCAGTGATCCATCGGTTGTTCAGTAGCATGCCATTGAGTCTCCACATATTTATTACTTTCCCAGCTTTTTTCATGCATATGATTTCTAGTTTCACAGCATGATGGTCAGGAAATATGCTTGAGATAATTTCAATCTTCTTAAATTTACCGAGGCTTGCCTTGTCTCCAAATCCATGGTCTATGTTTGAGAGTGCTCCATGTGCGCCTGGGAAGAGTGTGTGTTCTGCTGGTTTTGGATGCAGCGTTCTACATATACCTACTGAGTCCATCTCGTCCAGTTCTTTGTTTAATTTCACTATTTCCTTGTTGACTTTCTGTCTATCTATCTGGATGTCTATCCATTGATGTAAGCAGGGTATTAAGGTCCACTACTATTATTGTGCTGTTGTTAATATCTCCTTTTAGGTTTGTTAATAGTTGCTTTATGTACTTTGGTGCTCCTGTGTTGCATGCATATATATTTATAAGTGTTACGTCTTCTTGGTTGAGTGTCCCTTTTATCATTATATACTGCCCCTCTTTGTCTCTCACTGCCTTTCTTATCCTGAAGTCTACTTTGTCTGATATAAGTATGGCAACACCTGCTTTCTTTTGTTTGTCATTGGCTTGGAGTATCATTTTCCATACCTTTACCCTGAGCCTGTGTTTGTCTTTAGAGCTGAGATGTGTTTCCTGGAGGCAGCATATTTTAAGGTCTTGTTTTTTAACCCATCCAGCCACTCTGAGTCTTTTGATTGGAGAATTCAATCCATTTATAATAGGAGTGATTATTGATATATGAGGGCTTAATGCTGTCATTTTATCACTTGTTTTCCAGTTGTTCTGAATTTTCCTTGTTTCTCGTCCTGTGTATTTCAGACTGCCAATTCAGTTTGGTAGTTCTCTATGATGGTTTTCTCTTTATTTATCATTTGTGTCTCTGTTCTGATATTTGTTTAGAGGTTACTGTCAGGTTTGTATAAAAAATCTTGTAGATGAGACAGTTCATTTTCTGATAGTCTCTTATTTCCTTAGTCTAAGCTGGTTCCATCCCTCTCCTCTTCCCCTTCTAAGTTACTATTGTCACAACTTCTTCCATTTTGTGTTTTGAGTCTGTGGTTGAAATGATGAAATTATAGTTATTTTTGATGTTTTCCTTCCCTTTATCTTTAATGTTACAATAGTTTGCTAACCTGTTCTGAGAGCTGCAATTTTCTGATTTTGTCTATTTCTATCCTTTCTCAAAGCTTTGTAAACTTTTTATTTTCAGGTATGAGGGCCTTCTTGTTCATTTCTTGTAGGGGTTGGTATCTTGTAGGCGATGAACTCCCTCAGCTTTTGTTTATCTGGGAAAGTTTTTATTTCTTCATGATACTTAAGGATATTTTTGCTGGATGGAGTATTGTTGGCTGAAAGTTTTTCTCTTTCAGAATTTTAAATATACCATTCCACTCTCTCCTAACCTGTAAGGTTTCTGCTGAGAAATCTGCTGAAAGCCTGATAGGGGTTCCTTTTTAGGTTATTTTCTTCTGCCTTGCTGCCTTTAATATTACTTGTCATAGACTTTTGCCAGTTTTACTACTAGATGCCTTAGAGAAGGCCTTTTTACATTGATGTAATTAGAAGTTCTATTAGCTTTCTTTTACTTGTAATTCCAGCTCCTTCCCTAGGTTTGGGAAGTTCTCAGCTATTATTTCTTTGGACAAGCTCTCTGCTCCTTTTTCCCTCTCTTCTCCCTCTTGAATACCTCTAATCCTTACGTTGCATTTCCTAATTGAGTAGGAGGTTTCTCAGAGAAATTCTTAATTTCTTTTTAGTCTTGGTTCTCTCTCCTCCTCCATCTGAAACATTTCTATATTTCTCTTCTCCAAATTTCTAATTCTGTCCTCCATAATATCAGCTCTGTTATTCAAGCACTCCAGATTTTTCTTTGTCTCATTCATTGTTTTTCATCTCCAACATTTCTGATTGGTTTTTCTTCATAGTTTCAATCTCTTTTGTGAAGAATTCTCTCTGTTCGTTAATTTTATTCCGGATTTAATTGAATTGTCTTTCTGAATTTTCTTGTAACTCACCGAGTTTTTCTCAGAGCTATTTTGACTTCTCTGTCACTTAGATTGTAAACTTCTGTGCCTTCAGGACTGACTTCTGGGTGCTTATCATCTTCCTCTTGGTCTGCAGTATTAATATACCGCCTCATGTTATTTGATGGTGTGGATTTGTGCCTTCACATAGTGGTAGTATCTGTTCGCAGATTCCACTGGGTGGGAGCAGGTGTGTGCACATCGCAAGAGCTTTGTATCCTGAGCCTGCTGTGATCTCTGCCCTCTGTGCCTGTCCTTTGGAATCAATGCTGACAGGGCCCATCTGCCATTGCCTGCTTTAAGCTGCTGCTTTAGTAATGTATGCACGGGTGCTCTGGCAGGGGTCCCTTGCTCTGGTTGACAATCCGAGCTGGTGCGTCGGGTGTGGATGGGGCGTTTTCTTTTGTGTGTGTGATCCTGGGGTCGTTCTTGCTCTGCTCTCGCTGTCTGCTCTCCTCTGGTGCTGGGTTGTTGAAGACACACCTGCAATAGCTTAGCATCCTCTGTGTGGAGGTTTCCCATTGCTGGGAGGCCATTCAGAGAGCAAAGGTGTTCCCACAGAGAGCCGCCCCCCTCCATCCCCTCTCAGAGCTGCATGCAGTGCCATGCCCTAAGTCAGTACCAGGTACGGATAGGAGATCGTCTGACCTCCTTCAACTTCCTCGAGGGGAGTCCAGAACCTCCACCTTCAGACGTATGGCTGCATGGGTCTCTCAGATGTCTATTGTGTTGTGTGAATGTCCTCTGTTGGTTTATGCATGTTCTTTCTATTGTATCTTAGAGGGGAGAGTCTAAGGGAAGAGCTCATTCCGCCATGATGCAGATGTCACTCTCCTTTCCTGTCCTCTTTAAGCCAACGGTATTTTGTTTTTCTCTCTCAGAGCCAAAACTAACCCTGACTTAAACACACTATTACAGGCATTTTTAATCAGCACACTCCCATTGAAGTAAATTAGCTGTACAGGTAGTTAGGAAGTAAACAAGCTGAATTCCTAAAGAACAAAGTCTTATTTACAACAATGGTATTAGAGAGTCAGCAACTCATGGCACTGAAATTTTTTTTTATCAGCAGAGTTTTAAAAAGTGCATTATGTAAATTTCTGGCAATGAGATTAATTTCTGCACAATATTCACAAAGTTCACCAGAAATGTCCCAAAGAGCTTTAAAAATGTTAATTTTACCTGCCAACGTATATCAAAAATTACAGCTAACATCCTGTTTCACATATGAGTGAGAAAGAGGAGGATCGAATAGAGCAAAAAGAGAATAGAGAATACTTTTCTGTTGTATTCATATTAGAAGGCCAGAAGACAATAATATACAGATAATCCAGTTCAGCTACCTGCAGTGTCTTTCTGCAAGGGTTCTTTTTCTTCAGGTTGGGCAGCCTCAGTCACTGCTGTTTTACTGTACATCTCCTTCATCTGGTTTTTGTCTGAGAGGTTCTCATCCCCACTGATGGAAACTTGAACTTTGGCATCTGAAATAATGGTATTGCTTGATCCTATAGAGAAGGAAAAGAAAATAAACACAACAGGCAAGTAACCCCTGAGTGCCCCCCATCCCCCAAAAAAACAAAATCCAAAACCTCTTTACACATTAGGAAAAAAGCACCTCTTAGGCACCACCACGTAAAAGCTGTGACAGTTATGGTGGGTTTATAACATGAATTGGAAAGCTTTCCATATTTTTGTGTGGACAGCAATGGTTTAAATAAAATACCACTTTAGACAAAATCTGTTCTTTGCTTGCTTGATGTAACAGTAAAAACAGAAGATGTCTAACCAGGTATCTTTTTTAAAGTAGAAAAGTAGATTTGAACAACTCTTTCAAGTTCTTTGGTCTATTCAAAGTTTTTAATCACTTATGAAGCCAATTTTGATATTTCCTATAATTCTAGAAAAGCACCTATATTATGTAGATTTTATATATAATACTCATATAATTTTTTAAAATCTCCTGAAGTTAAATCCATTCTTTTAAACTTGTCTAATACTTTCTATTTTCTTTCTATTTTTCTTGGTCATACCTGTTAGAGATTTATCTATCTTATTGGTCTTTTTAAATCATCTCTTTTCTTTTTTATCATAGAAGAAAACTCATCCAAAATATACAAAGAATTAATACATTTCAACAACAAAAAAACCAACAACCCAATTAAAACATGGGCAAAAGATCTGAACAGACATTTCTCCAAAGAAGATATACAGATGGGCAAGAGGCACATGAAAAGATGTTCAACATCATTAACTATGAGGGAAATACAAATCAAAACTACAATGAGATATCACCTCACTTCCCTCAGAATGGCTATAATTAACAAGACAGGAAACAGTAAGTGTTGGAGAGGATGTGGAAAAACAGGAACCCTTGTACACTGCTGGTGAGAGTGCAAACTGATGCAGCCACTATGGAAAACAGTATGGAGTTTCCTCAGAAAATTAAGAATAGATCTACCATATGACCCAGCTATTCCACTGCTGGTTATTTATCCAAAGAGCTTGAAAACATGAATGCTCAAGATACACGCACCTCTATGTTCATCGCAGCATTATTCACAAGAGCCAAGACTTGAAAGCAACCTAGGTGTCCATCAAGGGACAAATGGATAAAGAAGATGTGGTACATATACACAATGGAATACTACTCAGCCATAAGAAAGGATGAAATCTGGCCATTGTGACAACATGGATGGACCTTGAGGGTATTACACTAAGCGAAATAAGTCAGAGGGAGAAAGTCAAATACTGTACGAACTCACTCATAAGTATAAGATAAAAACAACAGCAAACAAACACATAGCAACAGAGATTGGATTGGTGGTCACCAGAGGGGAAGTGGGGAGGGAGGAGGACAAAAGCGGTGATTAGGCACATGGGTGTGATGATGGATTGTAATTACTCTTTGGGTGGTGAACATGATGTAATCTACACAGAATTTGAAATATATTATGATGTACACCTGAAATTTATATAATGTTATAAACCAATGTTACTGCAATAAAATAAATAAATAGAAATAAAAATAAATAAATTTAAAATAAAAAGAAAACTCAAAGTGCAAAATGGTACATTAGTAAATACATTAAAAATCACCAACACAACAAGGATAATGGTCATCAAACAGTTGATGATTATATGTTTTAACAATGGGAAGATAAGGGATTCATTTCCTATCTCTAAGTATGAACATTTTTCAACAAAGAAATTGGAAAGGCAATAGAGATTACTAAAAACCTAACGTAATGAACGCCAGGGTGTCTATCACAGAGCTTAAGAAATAAAACATTACAGGTATGATTCCCTGTGTAAAGCCTCAATGATGCCATTCTCTCTTTTCAGTAGCAACCTTTATACTGAACTTAGAGTTTATCAATCTCAAAGATGTTTTTCAGTTTTGTACTATATTACATGTATTAATCAACAATGCACAGAATTGTTTTGCTTGTCTTTAAACTTTACATAAAAGGTATAATACTCTTGTACTTTTAAGCAACATGCCTTATTCATTCAATATTATGATTTGGGGATTTATTCACATTAATATATGTGGGTCTAATTAACCGGTTCTCAATGTTATGTAGTATTCTATTGAATTAATATATGAATTCACCCGTTGATCAACTTTAAGCTATTTTCAACTTTTTAATCGTAAAAAGCATTACAGTGAACATTACCATAAAATTTCTTTGTAGGGAGTTGCACTCTCAGTCTGTGTCTTGTCTTTTAAATATTTATATCTTTTGATGTACAAAAATTTTCATTTTAATAATATCACATTTATTTTCTTTTTCTTTCATGGTGTGTGCTTTGTGTGTCTTGTTTAAGAAATCCTTCATTATCTCACGGTCATAAGGATAGTCATCTAAATTCTAAAAGTCTGAAGTCTTCCACTTACATTAATATGGATTACATTTTTGTTTGGTGTGCAGTAGGAATCTATCTGATGTTATTTTTTCCTACATATATAATCAGTGGCCCAAACACTACTTAATAGTTCATCCCTTCTCCATGGATTGTTAATGCCATCTCTGTCATATATTAAGTTTCCACATAGATGTGTGTGTTTCTGGGTCACCATTCTGTTCCAATTTTCTTTTGTTTATTCTCTGGCAAGTGATGTCTTAAATAAGCTACGTATATAATAAGTCTTAATGTCTACTATGCCAAGTTCCCGTACCTTATTCTTTAAATATACTTCTTGATTTTCCATAAAAATTTTGGAATCAGCCTGTCAAGTTTCACGAAAAATTCTACTAGAATTTTGAGCAGCAATGCACTGAATTCAGAAACTAATTTGATGAGTATTGACATCTTTAATATACTGTTAGTATATCTCTCCAATATTTGGATATTCTTTAATATATTTCAATGAAGCTTTATAATTTTCTCTACAGTAGTCTTGCATGTCCTTTGTTAGATTCATTTCTAAGTATCTATTTTTTGTTTTTTTTTAAAAAAAGTATCTTTTAAAAAATCTTTTTTACTGTGTAGCAGAAAACACGTAAAAAACAATGCAGAAATATAGAGCTCAGTGAGTTGTCAAAAAATGAACATGTACCCAGGTCAAAAAATAAAATCTGGCTAGAAGCCTGTATGCTCCCCTAATTTCTTCCATATGTACAGTTTTAGCCCTATATTAATATTCAGTGTTTTATATGTTATGTAAATAGCAGTCATGAGGTTTAAATCAATATTCAGTGATTATATGTGATTGTGTTATGTTTCTATTATTTACAGTTAAGCCAACTAGTATATTTTGATCACATTTATTTTCTTTTGCAACTTTTTGTTTTTCCTGAGGAGTTACTAATTGCCTTATTTTGGCATTCGCTAAGTTTCTATGTACCAATCCCTACTTCATCCTTACACATGTAAACAGAAGTGAACATCTCTTCTAAATACAGTCAACTACATAACATATTTTACTACTCTGACTCTTTTCTTGCAGCCTTCAGTCTGAACTTGCTCTAGGCCTTCTGTCCCACTGTCACATGGGACTTCCTTTCCCCCTCTCCTGTATGGGCCCCCATTTCCTCAATCCTATGTTTTTCTCTTTTAAAGAAAATTTAAATCTACTCTCGTTTTAGTGAAATGATTTTCCCTCAGAATTTCAAGACATTCCTCCTTTGGTTCTAGCGCCCATGTGTTGTTTTTGAAAAGCTTGATGTCAGTCTTGATTTCCATTTCTTTATATGGGACCTGTTTTCTTTTTGGAAGCTTTTAGAATCTCTTTTCTTCCCAGTGCTTTGAAATTTCAAGGTCATGTGCCTTGGTGTGGAGTTTTTATTGTACAGGACAGTTCCTTTTAATACGGAAATTCATATCCTGAAGTTCTGGGATTTATTCCTATACTAGTCCTTTGATTCCTTCCTTTCTACCTTCTCTATTGTCACTATGGAACACTTCTTTTTTGATGTTGAACTCTGGGGCCAGTCTTGAATTTTCTTATTTTTTTCTTTCTTTTCCCTTCTTTTTATGTTCTATTTTCGAAGAGATTTTATGTTCCAATCCTTCCACTGAGATTTTTATTTCTGACAAATTTTATGGGCTCATTTAGGTATTATGCATGGGTTATTATTCACTTTCCCTAGGTAGGCATCCTCCCCTCTATCCTTCTTAATTCTTTAAGGTGACAGGTTTTGAGGCTGGGCTTCTCCTCAGGGTGAAATGACTACATACAATTAAGCCAGAAGGAGGGCTTTTCTGTAGGATGTGAAATTTGGAAGTAGACCAACAATAACAGTAGACTCCCTTAAGAGATGGAAAATTATGGGGGCCCCGCAGGTAAGAGAGCCTGACTTTATTTCAAACCCATTATAATTAGCAAATGCAGCCCATGGGTGAGTTATAGATGGTGAGTTCTTCGTGCAGACTTCTGATGGAATTCCCTCAGTCTATCACTTTGTTCCCTGCCATTTTTCCATATCCACCCTCTCTTCAAATGTCTGACAGTGGGATCACAGGGTTACCTATGTCTACCAAATTGCCACCAGCATATAGTTAGTGGCACGCAGGTAAGGGATTCCCTAGGGCATGAGAGTTTTCATTTTTGAACTACATTTTGCAAGAATATTTTCCTTTTTATTTATTTGGAAGCCTCAATATTAGCTGGCAGATGTGCTTCTTTTCTCTCATTTCAAAAGACATTCATAAGCAGACTTCAAAACGCTTTTCAGTGCACCAAAGTTATCTGGAAGAATAAATATGTGTGGCCTTTCATACATTTTCCTCATAAAGGCATTAATGCTATCACATGAAGTCATTAACCCTATGCCAAACTGGAACATAGAGCCACCCTATGTTTGAAAACTGCCGTGGGTTCAGTAGCACCTATTTGGCTAATTGCTATGCACAGGAATAAAAAACTGTAAATGCAACAACATAGGCAATTATACATGTAGAATTTTCAGTGGCTACTGGTGTTTTCATTTAATAAATACTATCATGTATCATCTAAAGAAGTACAATGTCAGGGATGCAGAGGAAAAAAATCAAGCAGATCCCTAAATATTAAAAACTTTTATAAAACAGTGGGGCCTATACCTGGCGATAAGATTGAAAACTTGAATACCTAGAGTGATCAGACAGATAAGGTGAATGGATGACGCAGATTGGGTCTGAGAGTTGTAGAGACTGAAGCAAACAGGAGAAGGTATGTCCTCTTTGCAGGGGACAGTTATGCCTCAGGGGCCGCTGATTACTGCTATGGAGGAATGCAAGCTGAGTGCAACCAGATATTCTGATTTTTCAAGGAAAGTCTAAAATCTTATTTGGGCAGCAAAATAACCTTTAAAACACTGTATGAGCCATATACCTTCTTGAAGAATCCAAACTATGAGATATTAGTTTGTACCATCTGACAGATAAATTCATGAGGTAATTGAATCAAGATTTTCTATGGATTTTAGTCTCTAAAACATATGTGATTGGTTATTATTTCATTTCAAAAGTTGCAATATATTTTATTTCCCATAGTGAAAATAAAGTTTACAGTTTTCAAAATCTGTAATATTTTAAGAGATTTTATAAATATTTACCTTCTTGTACACACCCAATAAAATAGCTAGGAGAAAAGCCTGAATAACAAAGCAGAAAAAAGATAAAGACTGGACAATATTCTCATTTTGGATGAACAGAAAAAAAAGCTACAAATTACACAAACCCAATCCAGTTACCTGCATTATCTTTCTGAAAGGGTTTCTTCCCCACTGACAAGGATGCCTTAGCCACCGCCCTCTTACTGTAGATCCCCTCTTTATGTTTAATGTTAACAGATGCCACGTCATCATCCCTCGTGCCTAGCACTTGAGCCGGGAAGTCTGGAGCAATGGCATCATTGGATCCTACAGAAAAATGGGAAAGCAGTACAATTAACACAAATATAGACACGAAGTTGAAGAAAGAAAAAAAATTTACCTCTTAAGCCACTTCTATAAAAAAAGGCACTACAATGCGAGTGTTGTAGGGTAATTAGATGTCAAACTGAAGCTGTCAGACATGTAAGATAAGATGGAGAAGCAAACGATATAAGAGAAGACAAAGTAGAATATCAGTTCAGAAGGAAGACAATTTCAAGATTTTCAGAGGAAGGAAAAAATAGAGTGTACCTTGGACAATACTTAGGTAGGCTTTGCAAAATATAAGAAGGGCATTTTAGGCAGAGGTTACAGCATTAGCAAAGACAAGGAGGCAGGAAAGCAAAGAGTATATAAGAACAGGAGACACTTCTGTGGTCAGGCTGGATTACAGAACACATTAAAAAAGTAGTAGGAGATATTAAAAAATAATTCTTTGGGACAAAATTCAGCAGGGCATGGAATCACAAGCTAAGGACTATAAATTTTACTGTACATGTAATGCAACATCATTAAAGATTTTTTAATAAAGGGAAAACATAATCAGCTGTTTTAGGAAAACCAATCTGATGATAATACAAGGGACAAAACATTGAAAGGAAAGTCTTACATAATAAAGAAATACAAGATTTGGAAGTAATTTTATTTTCTTTTAAAATATATTTAAATACTCCTATATCCACTGATAACAGAAGTTTATTTAAGCTAGATATAAGAAGCAAAAGAACATCTCTGGACATATAAGAGTTTGTAGTAACTACAGAATTATCTTCTACAAAAATGTTTTTTCTTTCTAATCTGGGATTCTGTACTTCATGAATTTTCTGAGCATCTAAAATGCATATGGCAATCAGAGCTGGGAAAGTATCAGTCTCATCAGTGCTGTGCAAATATAAATAATAAGCCATGAAGGACTTTTCAGAACAGACTGCCAGGATCCTACTAAGCTGTCTGGGTCCTATTACAGATTATATTGGGCTCTTCTCAGATTCTGTGGTACTGCTTTCTTTTTTTTGCTCCCTACCTCTCTGGCAAATCCTTAGCATCCTTTCTTTTATCAAATCTCTCAATGCTGGAGTTCCTCAAGGGGTCAGAACTAGGCTCTCTTCTCTTCCTGGGTGAATTCATTGATTATCAATTTATGGAACACTATCTATACGCCGAGGACTAACAAATACATATCGCTAGCTGGGACCTTTCTTCTCAGCTTCAGATTCTAGCATTCAGGTCACAGGTAGTCCTTACAGCATTTTTTGAAGAAATGAGAAAAAGATGTCCCTTCTTCAACTAAAAGAAATTTAAGTTGGGCCAGCCAGAGTGGCCTAGTGGTTGAGTTTGCCATGCTCTGCTTTGGCTGCCCAGATTCTGTTCCTGGGTGCAGACCTACACCACTCGTCTATCAGTGGCCACGCTGTGGTGGCAGCCCACAAAGAAAATGGAGAAAGACTGGCAACAGATGTTAGCTCAGGGCGAATCTTCCTCAGCAAAGAAAACAAAAGAAATTGAAGTTATTATATGTTATGGTACAACACAAACAACTGTACATGGGAGTTATTCTCCTCACAAATACTTCCAGATACCAGGAAGTGTACCACCAGCAGCATGCACATGCACACTCTTTGCCACCATCCTTCGTTCTCCAAGAGAGGTAACCATGTCAGGTCCAGAGTGAGGTGGGAAACCATAATTAAGTCCCTCAGAGAGGTGGGTGGATGAGCAAGAGAACTGACCTCAGTGAAGCTGAGAGGCAGTTGAAAAAGAGTGAAGCCACACGCATGTGTGTATGCCAGTGAGTGTATGTGTACTTATTTTCCTGTATCTGTGCATAGCTGTAGGGTTTGTAAGTGTGGATTTATGTTTGGAGCAGCAAGAGAGTTAACATTATTGCTTCAGAACTCTATTTGGAGATCTGGAACCTTCATGCCCACCTGTGTGCTTTCATAAAAAACAGCATATGTTTATGAGGCAAATAGTGCGACCTCTATGTGGTGCTCTTGCATATAACCTCGATATTTATAAACTGACTCTGTCTACATTCAGTTACAGATTTAACATCTCTACATGGATGTGGAACAGGAATCTCATTTTTAACATGTCCAAAGCAGATATTTCAATCATCTTCCCCAAATCTGCTTCATCCTCAGACTTCTCCATCTCAGTAAATGGCACCTCTGTTCACCCAGTTGCTTACTCTAGAAAACCAGAAATCATTTTTTTCGCCCCCTTCTCTCTCACTCTCCATATTCTATCACCAAGTCCAGGAGCAACTATTTCTTAAAAATAAGTTGACTGTGTCCATTTCTCTCCATCTCTATTACTATCACTCTAATCCTAGGTGCTGTCATCTCTGGTACCGACTACTGTCAATAGCCTTCTAACTAACTGGTGTGCCCCCATCTACTTCTTGACCCTCTCCACCTTGGCTCCCTATCTTCCCATCTACAAGACATTCTTGATATAGCAGCCAGAATAAATTTACAAATGTAAATCAAACCAGTTGTCTTCTAGAATAAAACTTAAATGCTTTAATATGGTTTACAAGACCGTGCATGATCTTGGACTTACCTATCTTTGACCATATCTAGCCACCACTCTGCTCTACCCACATTGCCTTCTTCTCATTTGTCAAACGCATCAAACTCTTTCTTGCTTCAGGAGCTTTGCTCATACTGCTCCCTCTGGCCAGAACACTTTCATTCTCCACTGTTTGCCTGCCTATCCTCTAGATCTCACCTCAAAAGTTTCTTCCTTGGAAAGGCCTTCAAGAGCTCCTAAAACTAAATAGGTTCCTCTTACTATTCTCTTAAAATTTTTCTTTATTTTCTTGGCAAACCATTTGGAATTATGTACTTATTTGTGGTCTATTTGTTTAATATCTGTCTCCCCACTTGAACAGACACTTTATGATTGTAGGGGCCATGTTTATTGTGCATACCCCGCAAATGTAGCGCTTAGCAAAGTATCTTCCAGGAACACAGTAAGAGCTTTAATACTTTTTGGTCGAAGAAACAAAAGTAGAGACATATTTTAAATGTAATAGAGACTTCAAAGTCAGCATATAAGGTGAGAAATCGTGCAGGGTCAAAATCACCCTTGAAGGTTCTTCTTAGGAAGGCACCATGTTGAAACTGACATCCTGTCTGCTCAAGAAATCCACCAGAGTTCACTTTTTCCTCCTGGCTTGCAACAAATCACCATGCCAGCATCTGAGCACCTGAAGAAGTATCTGGCTTGTGTTTAGAAGCCATGTTGAACCAAAAAGACACTTTAAACTCTAGAATCACACTCAGGGAAGCGAAATAAGATACTTAAACTACAAAAGGCAAACAAGGACAATGAACTTTGAGAATGGAGATTTTCCACTTCCTGTTTCAAATTCCCTCATGGTAATATGCTGATAGAGTGTAGAGTGCACAAAAACATGTGCATTTTTAAAACTGTTTCTCTCCTCCTCTTTTGTCAAATATACGTAATTGAACTTGCTTAAGTTAAATGCATGTATGAGACCATGCCAACGTATGCTAAAATTATGTATCACAGCTAAAGACATTTCACTGTAACTCATTCATCTGAATTGTTTATGCTATCAAAGTTTCTTGTTTCCAGTTCTTGTTCTATATTATTTTGCTAATTTTGTATACTCAACAGTAATTTGGAAAATAGATATCTTAGTTTTAAAATTCTATTACAGTTCTTTTGGTAACTTTTTTTTTAGTATTTTTCATTATGGTAAAATATAAATAAAATTTACCATTTTAACCATTTTTAAATGTAGTTTAGTAACATTATGTATATTCGCATTGTTGTGCAACCATCACACCATCCATCTCCAGAATTTATTCATTTTCCCAAAGTGAAATTCTGTACCTATTAAACAATAAGTGCCTTTTCCTCCTCCCCCCAACTCTTGGTAACCACCATTCTACTTCGTCTGTGGAGATGACTTATCTAAGTACCTCAGATAAGTGGACTCTTACAACATTTGTCCTTTTATAACTGCCTTATTTCACTTAGCACAATGTATTCAGAGTTCATCCACAGTGTAGAACGTGTCAGAATTTCACTCCTTTTTAAGGCTGAATAATATTCCATTGTAAGTATATATCACATTTTATTTATCTATTCATCAGCTGACAGACATTTGGGTTGTTTTCCCCTATTGGCTATTGTAAAGAATGTTGCTTTTATAAACATGGGTGCACAAACATCTGTTCCAATCACTGCTTTCAATTCTTTTGAACATATTACTCAGAAGTGGAATTGCTGGATCATACAATAATTCTATATTTAATTTTTTGAGGAATCTCTATATTGTTTTCCATAGTGACCACACCATTTTACGTTCCCACCAGCAATACACAAAGGTTCCAATTTCTCCATATCCCTGCCAACCCTTGTTATTTTCTGTTTGATAAGAGCCATCCTAATGGGTATGAGGTGGTACTCATGGTGGTTTTGAATTGCATTTCCTTCATAACTAATGATGTAGAAGATTTTTTCATGTTCTGTATATCTTTCTTGGAGAAATGTCGATTCAGATCTTGTGTCCTTTTAAAAATTAGATTGCTTTGTTGTCGTTGTTGAGTTATAAGAGTTCTTCATATATTCTGGATATTAATCCCTTATCAGATACATGGTTTGCAAGTGTTTTCTCCAATTCTGTGACTTAGCTTTTGTAGGGCCGTAGCCTCTGTGCCCTATAGCAACCACATGTCCTTCTGGCCCCCTTCTGGGCAGGATGCCAACCATCTGTGATTTGTAACAATCCAGGACCTGGCCAACCCAATCTTATCTCACTGAAAGAACATCACGTCTTGAAAGAACATAGAGTGCTTCCACATGAGCTACTGTTCCTGGGAACACTGGTCGTACCAAGGACAGTCCCTTTTGGCAAGCATGTGGTCTTTATTCCCCACCTATATGAACAACCTCCTTTCTGCCAGCGGTAGCAGGTACACAACGGCATCCAGCCAGCTGCTCCTGGACACTGTACGTAAGTCCCAATAAACCCATATGTCTCATACACTGCCCCCAGGTCTTTTCTTCGGTTTCTCCACAACCTATCCCATACTGCTTGCGCAACTGGGCGTGTGACCACACACAGTTTTACTCTGTTGATAGTGTTTCTGATGCACAAAAGTTTTGAATTTTGCAGGGCCAGCCCCGTGGCACAGTGGTTAAGTTCGTGCGTCACATCGGGAGCCCAGGGTTTCGTCAGTTCAGATCCTGGGCACGGACCTAGCACTGCTCATCAAGCCATGCTGAGGTGGTGTCCCACATAAGCAGAACTAGAAAGACATACAACTAGAAGATACAACTATGTACTGGGGGCTTTGGAGAGATGAAGAAAAGAAAAAAAAGACTGGCAACAGATGTTAGCTCATGGCCAATCTTTAATTTTAAAAAAGTTTTCAATTTTGATGAAGTTGAATTTATTTTTTCTTTTGTTGTCTGTGCTTTTGGTATCATATTAGAGTTTTACAAAAACTTCTTTAACCTATCTGATCACCAAGCCAGGAATAAAATGAAACCCCTTAGTCTCTTCTATGAAAGACAAAAATACATTAAATTGATTTTTCTTTTCATGTTTTTCATTCCAAAATTAACTTCTGGCATTTTTTTTCACCTTTTAACTAAATTTTCTATATAGATGACTATTATGTGAAATTGGCTTCAAAGTTTACCACTGGTCACTTACAGCACTGCTTCATTTCTCTTTCTTGAACTCTTCATTTTGACCCATTTCTTTAGCTGGGTGAGTCTTCAAGTGAATTTTTCCAGAAGGTACAGAGGTAGAATATATTTTCTAACTCCTGTATATTTGTGAAAATGTCTTTTTACTACAATATTGCTTAATGAATACACACTTGGATCTATATAAATCCTTGAATTATATAATTTTCCCAAAAAATATAGATTTTTTTCCCATTTACTTCTTACATTTAGTATTTTATGTAAGTCTGGTGCCATACTAAATTTTGTACCCTTAACTACATAAACTTTTTAAAAAAACTATTTTTTTTAAACTTGATAAGTGAATAATAAATTAAAAATCTCAACACGACTCTTTTTTTGGGGAGTAGAATGCAAATTTTGTCTGAACTTTTAATTGAGGTAACATTGGTTTACAACACTATAAAAATTTCAGGTGTACATCACTATGTATCAACTTTTGTACAGACTACATTGTGTTCACCACCAAAAGTCTAGTTGCCATCCATCATCATACAATGTGCCTCTTTACCCCTTTTGCCCTCTCCTCACCTCCTTTCTCCTCTGGTAACCACCAATCTATTCTCTATATTTGTGTGTGTGTTTGTAGTTTTATCTTCCAGATATAAGTAAAATCACTTGATATTTTACTTTCTCCATCTGACTTATTTCGCCTAGCCTAATATCCTCAAGGTCCATCCATGTTGTTGCAAATGGCAAAATTTCCTCCTTCTTTATGGCTGACTAGTACTCCACTGTATATACACACATCACATTTTCTTTACCCATTCATCCATCAATGGGCACTTCAGTTATTTCTAAGTCTTGGCTATTGTAAATAAGGCTGCAATAGGGGTGAATATATCTGATATATGCACCTCTATATTCAACGCTGAACATAGGAGTGCATATACCTTTTCAAATTAGTGCTGTCATGTTCTTTGGATAAACAGTCAAAAGTGAAATAGCTGGATCATATGGTAGCTCTGTTTTTAATTTTTTGAGGAATCTCCATACTGTTTTCCATTGTGGCTGCACCAGTTTACATTCTCACCAGGTTTTTTTTAAAGCTGTACATTTATATAGAGTTTTTTTCATTTTAACTCAAAATCTTTTTCTATATCTCTCTCAGTCTCTTTCTACTGATTTTTGCCTGGATCATATGATAATTTTCAATCTGCATGCTATGTTCCCTATTTCAGGAGAGGCAAGATCTCCTCACTTAAGTCTCTGAATATTACTTTTGTTCACCCTGTTCTGCTTTATTCCTGAGCTACAGATATACTTCTTGGTTTGGTTTACTTAGCTGTTTCTTATGTCTCTCATCTTTTTTCTCATCATTTTCCTTTTTCCTCTGTATTTTTGGAGACTTTCTCAAGCTTGTTCTCATCACCAATTCAATTTCCGTCATGTTAATTTTACCCTTTCTTGCCTACAAAATATATTTTAAACTTGCTACCAAATCTTTACATTTTCAGGCAGTCTTTCCTTCATTTGTTCATTCCTGCCTCCTTTTTCTTTTTATTGAGATATAGTTCACATAACATAAAACTCACCAATTTAAATAAGTGTATAATTCAGTAGTTTTTAGCATATTCATAATCAACACTGCTAATTCCAGAACATTTTTGTCACCCTGAAAAGAAACCCTGTACATGTTAGCAATTACTCCCTTTTTCCCCCTCACCCACAGCCCCTAGCAACCACTAATCTACTTTCTGTCTATATGGATTTACTTATTCTGAACATTTCATGTATACAGAGAGAGTACACGACCTTTTGCTACTGGCTTGAATTGTTTATTTCTCCCTTTGATACAGTTTTTTTTCTTTTTAATTCTGTTTTTCTTAATGTTTTTGGGACTCTGCTGTAAGGTACATATACATTTATAATTGTTGTATCTTCTTAATGGATTAACCCTTTTATCATTATAAAATGACCTTCTTTGTCTTTAGTAATAATTTTTGTTTTAAAGTCGATTTTATCTAACAGTAGACACTCTAGTCCTCTGGTTCCTGTTTACATGGCATATCCTTTTCTATCCTTTTACTTTCAACCAATTTTTCTTTGACTCTAAAGCAAGTCTTCTGTAGACAGCATATAGTTGGATCATGTCTTTTTATCTGCTCTGCCAATCTCTGCCTCTTTATTGCCACATAATCCATTTACATATAATGCAGTTACCAATAATGTAGCATTTAGGTCTGCCATTTTTCTACTGTTTTCTATGTGTCTTTTTTGTTCCTCAGTTTCTATACTAGTACCTTTTGTGTTAAATAGATATCTACTAGTGTAGCATTTTAATTCCTATGGTAACTCTTTTACTATATATTTTTTACTTATTTTCTTAGTGGTAGCCCTGGAATCATTACTCACATCTTAACATAAATTAACAGTCTATCTGGACTAATACCTATTCCAACAGAAAACAAAAACTTTTCTCCTGTATAGCTCTGTCTCCTCCCTTCTTTATGCTGTTATTTTCATAAGTTACATCTCTATACATTTTCTGTCCAATAAGACAGATTTATAATTATTGCTTCATGCATTTATCTTTTAAGTCATATAGGAGAGAAAATGGAATTACAAACAGACTACATTTAAACTGTCGTTTGTATTTACCTATGTAGCTACCTTTACCAGAGCTCTTTATTTTTTCATGTAGATTCGAGTTACTGTCCAGTGTCCATTCATTTCATCCTGAAGAATCCTTTTAGTATTTCCTGTAGATCATTTCGCTAGCAATGAACTCTGTTTTTGTCTACCTGAGAATGTCTTAATTTCTTGGCTGACAGTGTTTTTCTTCCAGCTCTGTGAACATGTCATTCCAAAGCCTTCTGGCCACCATGGTTTTCTAATGCAAAATCATCTATTAATCTTATTGAGGGTCCCTTGTACATGATGAGTAGCTGCTCTCTTGCTGCTTTCAATATTCTCTTTGTTTTTGGCTTTTGACAGTTTGATTATGATGTATTTGGACGCAGATCTCTTTCAGTTTATCCTGCTTGGACTTCCTTGAGCTTCTCGATGTGCAGATTAACACTCACCACATTTTGGAAGTTTTTGGCCATTATTCCTCCAAATATTCTTTCAGTCCCTTTATGTCTCTTCTTCTGGAACTCCCATGATGTGTATAACAGTATGCTTTACAAAGTCCCATACAACTCTGAGATTCTGTTTATTTTTCTTCATTTTTTTTTCTTACTGTTTCTCACACTGGATAACCTCAAGTGACCTAACTACAAGTTTAATGATTCTTTCTTCTGCCTGCTAAAATCTAATATTGAGCTACTCTGGTGAATTTTTAATTTTAGTTACTGTACTTTTCAACTCTAGAATTTCTATTTGGTTCCTTTTTATAATTTCTATCTCTTTATTGATACTCTATTTTGTAAGACACTGTTCTCATACTTTCCTTTTAGTTCTTTGGACAGAGTTTCATTCAGTTTTTGAACACAGTTTAAATAGCTAATTTAAAGTCTTTGTTTAGTAAGTCTAACGTCTGAGATTCCTCAGGAACAGTTTCTAAACTGCTATTTTGTTTCTGTATGGACCATATTTTTTTTGTTTTTAATTTTCATATCTTGTCATTTTTTGTTGAAAACAAGAGATCTTAAATAATATAATGTGTCAAATCTGGAAATCAGATTATAGCCCCTTCCCAGGGTTTGATGCTATTGCTTTATGTTGTTTTTTTAAGTGACTTTTCTGAATTAATTTTGTAAAGTCTATTAAAATTTCTACTCAACTAGCTTAGTGGTCAGCTAATGCCTAGACAGAGATATACTTAAATACCTAGAACCAATAAATCTCTCAGTGTTTGCCAAGGGGCTATGTGTGCATGATGAGGCATGCCTTCAACGCTGAGCCAGGCAGTTGTCAACTCTGCCTTAGCCTTCCCTTTCTTCTTGCAAAGAGCCTCAAGGGCAGCCAGAGGTAAAGAGCAGGGCCTTCTCAGGTCTTTCTTGAGCACACACACAGGCCTATGCATATGTGTGGTCTTTTAGAGTCCTAGGAATATATCAAAGCTTTTTAAAGCATCTGTGGACATCTCATCCTCAGTTTTTCCTCTTAAGCTTTTGGTTAGTCTCTTGTTTACCCCAAATGCTATTCATTGCCTTAGGCAGTGTGACATCAAAACACTTGTGTGAAAATGTTTTTGACAAACACCCCCCTACCTCCTCCACACACACACACACACACAAAGGCTTTTAACACTGGACAGCTCTGAGTGAGGTCAAATAAGACAATCCTTTTGAGTGGAGTCTTCCAGGGAACCACCAGACAGGTCGAATACTGACAGTTCTTTGGGAATAAAGTTTTGAAAGAAGCCTAGCTCTGTTCTGCTCCCTCCAGTCCTGGGAATGCAGGCTGATATATTTAAAGGTTATCACTGAGCTGAGTGTGGGGATAGGACTAAGGCAAGTTAAAGTGCCACAAAGCTTACTGTTCGTACCAGGATTCAGCCATTTTTCTTGAATAAATAAATGCTCATTGGGTTGCTACACTTCTTTGGTTAATTTCTAGAGTTTTGGAAACATTTTCTGAAAAGTTTTGCCTATTTTTTTCTTGCTTTTATTAAGGGGCAAATTCTTGGAGGTCTTTACTGACCATTTTTTCTACTATAACTCTCTACCCCCTTTAAAAAAATCCTAGTCAGTTCTCTCCTCATGGTTTTTACTCTTATTGACAGTGATTATGAATATATAAAATTTGAAGTCTATAATGAGCATTGGTATGAGGTATAAAATGGCTTACAGAAAAAACAGACATGGTAACTATCTTCACAGAGCTTATCATCCAGTATAAATAGAGTCTTGTTACTACTTAAAAGTGTTACTGGACCTAATAAGTAAATTTCTAAGATCTATCTTTTTCTTTGAGAGATTGTTACCTTTGCCTTGTTTGTATTTTCTTTTTAAGGATTTTATGAGCTCAATTGTTTACTTATTCTCAATTGAGGAGAAATCTATTTGGCCCAAATATTTGCTAATAATGGTATATGACTTGCTCTTGGCCCCAAACTCTAATTGTATCTTTCTCATATCTATAGATGCACATATTAATAGACAATAGCTATTAGAACAATTCCTGGGCTTTCATCTAGAGTAGCTCTAGAGGCCTAAGAAAGGATTGTTTTCTATTCTCAACTCCTTCATTCTCAGAATACATAGAGAACATGAGAAACTACAATCTCAAATATATATAGCTATTATATCTGTCTTATTGATGCATTCAGTACTTTATTTACAGGCACAATATTTCTCAGCATACAATGCACCATCAGTGAGTCATTTTTCCCTCCCACAACTGTCCCATTTTCTAAACATTAATGTCTCCAACTAGATGGAAGAGTTAGGGATGTGAACGGACAGCAGGACACTGGAGGCCTCAAAAAATAGTGGGACACCAGATCAGATTTCTATTGGTACAGACATTCTGTCTTCTGAACTAGGGGACTGAAAGTAAGAAAGGGACCAAAGATTTTCCCACATATAATTAATTAAGCAAGCTTGTTTTATTTCTGGGCTAGCCATTAAGTATGTTTTTAGAATCATAGCCTTGTAGGTAGTGGAAATTTCTTCCAGTTTCTGGTGATGGGCTTAATAATCAATTCTAATATTTGGTAATATAAGCATTTTTGTGGTTCTTTTTTTCAGTGGCATCAGACTGGGAAATTAGGAGTGGCATCATACTGGGAAATAACTGTGGTTATTTATGAACGAAATAAAATATTTTCTTTCACAAACCAAAACCAAAAAGAAATACCAAATATTTTTGTAAAGTTGTTAGATCAAAACAGTAAGTATTTATGTCCTAATAACTTAGTAGCTGTTTGAAAAAATACTTCTTGTATTTCTATGTGTTTCACAGATGAGAAAAAAAAAATCACTGAAACATTAAGGGCACTGTGAATAGAGAAAACTTGGAAATCTTTGTCCTAAATGGAGTCCACTAACCCAAACAAACAATCCATCAAATATTTATTAAATGCTCAAATGTATATAACACATATGATGGAATAACTCATATACCCAAACCAGAGCTTGAGGCATGAAAAGCTCCACATTTCCCTGAAAGATTAAATAGCACTGAGCTTTCATATGTCATTTCAGAATTAACCAGTCAATCCGCAAAAAAATTTACAAAAAATAAAATTTTGAATAATTTCTGCATTATACCTGAGTGTGAGCTCTCAAGGGTGGTGTCTGATGTGGAATCCAGAAATGGAGGAATTTGTCTTAATTGTGAAACATAGTACATCTTCGGACTACCAGAGGGTTTATATGGCAACAGTGAAGGCTGGGCTAAGGAGATAAAGACCAGAACAGTTAATAAGAAAACATTTATTAATTCATTGAACAATACTGAGTGCCTTTATTGTGCCAAGCAGTGCTCAAGATTCTTGGGATATATCAATGAACTAAACAGAAAAGTATCTCTGCCTTCAAGAGGAACAGGCATTCCAGAGGAGGGAGATATACAGGAAACAACATACTAAATAAGTAAATTATCTACGGTTTTAATAAATTATAAGTGATATGAAAAAACAATTGGAAAATGCTGAGGGAGATGAGGAATACTGGGCAAACTGGGGCAGGATGCAGTTCAAATAGGGTGGTAGGGGTAGGTTTCATAGACAAGATGAGTTTTTAGCAGTCTATTCCATATATAGATGGCTCTAATTAAAAAACACTTTATCCTTTATCTTATATTGAACCCAAACCTGGTCACTGTTAATACCTACTACTGGTCTTATGGCCTTATTCTTCCCCCAGAGTTATAGAAAACAAGTCTAATTCTCTTCTATGTGACAGATCTTCAAAATAAAGTTTCCATTATAAAAGTACAAATTCTCAATATTAAAAAAACACACAAAAGCAAAAAAGACAAAGTCCTACCACTCAAAGATAACTATTATTAATATTTTAATATATGATGGTGAATTCAAGGTAATCATGGGTTCCACGTTTTAAACACTGCAGGGCCAGAGTCAACCTGGGGCTCTTGTCATTTTTTTATGAGTGAGAAACAGACTGGTATTGTAGTTGCACTATTACATATTTTTGCATCTATTTATTATAGTACGTAACATTTACTATAATACAAAACGCCAATAATTCGCCTGCCTTCCTAAAATTGGACCTCTACAGTTTTTAAGTTTTTATGAACTATTTGCATTCTAATTACAAATATCATGAGATGAAAATGTCAACCACGAGCAGCATGAGTTTCACATATTTTGTTAACCTCACTAGAAATTAAGGTAAAAACATAATAAATCATATTCTCTTCACAGCTATGTAAATAAAAGATGGATACAATCATGTAGATCCTAATGCTTAAAACTAAAATTATGTTTTCTCATTAGAAAGACACAATCACAAATTTCTGAGATAATTACACATAAAAGTTGGTAATATGACCTAAAATCCAATCACATTGTCTTACCATCTGTGCCATGAGGAACGGTAATCTGTTGAACTGAAGATGATGAAGCAAACTTGACAGGAACTTTGCCCAGCTTCTGGGCACTGGGGTGTGGAATTTCATGTCCATAATCTTCAGGATTAATAAAAATCTCAGATGAAAATATGGCTTTTCCCGGACTTTCTGTTGTTATCTGAGTGACTGCATCAGATGAAAATTTTCCAGAGAAGGCAGAAAATGGGGACTTAATTTCCTCTGACGGTCTGAACAAAAAAGAGAAAAGACCCAGCAGGTCAAACCCTTGGCTTATCAAATACCATAATCTCTTTCCAAAAGTTGCTTCAAGGAATATTTCATAGAGACACATCAACCTCAAATGGTTACGGGATTTCTGCAGTGCCCTTTGCTTTCTTAGATACTTAATACAATGCGATCACATATGAATTTGCTTTTATTTATTTAAAAATCTATTTTTAAGTTATACTTAGAATGCTACTATATAATTTTGCTGAGGTAAGGGTACTTTTCAGTTGAAGTGAAAATATATTAATTTTTCAAAAATTACTGGAAGTCCACTATAAATTAGGAGACTATGCTAAATGCATAGAGTGTACAAAGGTAAACAAGAAACAAAGCCTTCCCTCAGGGAGTTTATATGTCAATGGGAAAACCAGAGGTTTTCAAGGTTGTAATTATGTAGCAAGATTATAGAGAATTCATATTAAAACAGAATGGAGCAAATAAATAATTGCATAAATAAATAATAGGAGGGAGGATTTTGCTTCTAGAAGAATTCCAAATAACCTAAGTACATACCCTACCCCCAACCAAGGAGATAAAGCTTACTCTCTCCCTCTCCACTTAAGTAGGGGCTGGTGTTAGTGACTTGATTCCAAAGAATAGAATATAAAAAGGGAGAAACAGTAAATTTACAGTGGAGAAACCTAGCAAATGCATGTTATCCAACTGATGAAGATTCACATCACCAGTGATGTCAGGTGGATGTCACATACTCTCTGCTATGATGTGATAAGAAGGGTGCTTTGCTTCTGTGGTATTCTTTGCCAAAACCCCTAACTCTAGTCTAATCACGAAAAAAACATCAGCCAAACCCAGATTGAGGGACGTTCTACAAAATGTCTGACCAGTTTTCCTCAAGACTGTCAAAAACATGAAAATCAAGGGGGCTGGCCCCGTGGCCGAGTGGTTAAGTTCGCGCGCTCCGCTGCAGGCGGCCCAGTGTTTCGTTAGTTCGAATCCTGGGCGCGGACATGGCACTGCTCATCAGACCACGCTGAGGCAGCGTCCCACATGCCACAACTATAAAGAACCCACAACGAAGAATACACAACTATGTACCGGGGGGCTTTGGGGAGAAAAAGGGAAAAAATAAAAATCTTTAAAAAAAAAAAAACAAAAAAACATGAAAATCAAGGAAGGAAAGAGCAGCTGTCATAGACCAGAGGAGGCTAAGAAAACATGACAACTAACCAAATGGAATGTGATATATTAGACTGGGTCTGGGAACAAAAAGAGGTCATTAATAGAAAAACTGGTGAAATCCAAATAAAGTCTGGAGTTTAGTTAATAGTAATGTACAAATGTTGACTTCTTAATCTTAACTTACATTACTATGGTAATGTAAGATATTAATGATAAGAAAAACTGGGAGGGGGTATAGGGAACTTTATTATGTCTGTATCTTGTCTGTAAATCTAAAATTATTTGAAAATAAAAAAGTTTATTTTTAAAAAATGAAGTAACATTGTATTATATTGGAGTGGTACCTACACTATATCACAGAAACAGAAGAACTTTTGAGTCTCTACCCTCTGCCTACTATTCACTAATTGAAAAGAATGATTATGAAAAAAAGAAAATAAAAGGCAAATCTCCCTTATGAATCTAGAAGCAAAAATCCTAAACAAAACATTAGAAACTCAAATGTAGTGTGTGTGTGTGCGCGAGAATTCCCACCAAGATGGCTTACTCCAGGAATGCAGTCAGTTAACATTCAAAAATCAATCAGTGTGATTCCCCACATCAATAAAATAAAGAAGAAAATGCACATGACCATATCAATATAGTTGGATAAAGCATTTGATAAAATTCAGTAATTATGTACGATAAGAACTAGTAGCAAGGGAAACTACAAAAAACTTTAGAGCAACCATCCTATTTATAGTGAAATGTGGAGAATGTTCACTGTGAGATTAGGCACAAAACAGAGATGCTAACCCTTATCATTTCTATTCAACATTTTAGTAAAGGTCTTATAGTATTAGCAGAAAAGCAAGAAAAAGAAACAGATATAAGGATAAGAAAGAAAGAAAGAACATTGTCACTTTTCATATTTGATACAATTAGGTACACAGAAAATCTAAAACAGTCTACAGATAACTTATCAGAATATAAGTTTTCAGAAAAGTTGCTAGACATGAAATCAAATTTTTTAAAGTTCACTACATTTTTCAGTATCAGAAAAGTTTTAAAATTAAAAGCCAAAAAATACGCCATATATGACATGATGAAAAACATCAAACACCTAATAATAAGTATAATAAAAGATGTAAGTACTCTAAGTAGAAAACTATTAATATATCACAGAGAGAAATTAAAGGTGATCTAAATAGGACTTCCACTTGCAGGTAGGATGTAGTAGGTAGTCATAGGCCATCACCACTGCTGCAACAAGCAAACAAAACTGAATAAATTATAAAAATCATAGTTAAAATAATCATAGAGCTGTGAATGCAATCAGGAAACGAGATCAACTACTATGCTAGAGGAGGAATTTTGGAGATTCTGAGCAGGGGCTTGGTGCAGGCAGACATGCTCCAATGGGAAAGAGGTAACACCAGAGCTTTGGACAAACCCATGGTCTGGTATGATGGCGTGAAATGTAGCAGAATGCCAACATGATTTTCTCTGCAGGACATTTCCTTACTGTTAGGGTGGTATAGGAGGATGGGGGACTAAGCCAGAAAAGCAGAGTGAAATCTCCTGCATAGTCATGACACTTATAACAAACCAAGTCCCACTAGAGGGGCCTGTGACAAACATCAAGTCTCCTCAAAACATTTGCCAGATTTTGAACCTGCATAAGACAGGAAGCTAAATAACTAATGCCTGAGAGAGAGAACTTTCAAAGATGATGAATTAGAGACCTACCAGACTCACGATAAAAAACCCAGAAGTGCTAACCCCAAGAAAGGGGCAGAGTCAGAAAAACAGGGAAATCACTTGCAATCTTTGAGTGCTTATGAGACAAATTTCCATTGAGAAAGTCTAACTCCAGCAAGTGCATGGCGGGTCTCCCCTTACACCTGCCATATTCTAAAGCTGCGAGGGCTGAGAGTCTAAAGAGTTGAATTCAAACATCTGAAAGACTGAACTGAGTATCTCATTGTATTTAATTATTGAAGAATCAAAGACCTGTCAGTTTAAAGAACAATCCAGGGAGGCCACAAATCAGGAAAAAAATCATAGGTAGAATGAGTCAATGAGAGCTCCAACCCAGCTCTGACCTGGTAAAACTTCTGAAATGACTGAAGTGGTCAGCCACTCTATTTGATTAACAGAGAAAAGGCCAAATCCTCTCCTCAGTCTCTATGATTTTTTTATTCACAATGTTGAGCGCACAATCAAAACTTATAAAATTTGTGAAACAAGAAAAAGTGACTAAAAATTCAAAGGAAAAACAGACAAAAAAATTGATTTACAGGGGAGTCAGATACTTGAGTTAGCACAAAAGACTTCAAAATGATTATTAATATATTAACAGTGCAAAAGATTGGGGAAAACAGATAAAAATATGGAGAATTTCATTAGAAAACTGTAATCTACTTTAAAAAATCAAATACAGATAAATAAATAACAACTGATTCTCAGCAGACCTCAGGAAATACTAAAAGAAATTTTTTTAGGTTGAAGTAAAATGATTCAACATAGTATAGAACTGCAGAAAAGAATAAGCAGCTCTTAAAGTGCCTGAGTAAAGTGCCTGACACATACATGCACACACACACACACATTTTTATATACATATATTTATATGTTGTCCTATATTTCATATACACATACACAATGGAATAAACAAGATGCAATAATAATGTCCTGTAGAGATTTATAAATATGTAGAACAGAAATATATGACAACAAAACCACAAACAGCAGGAGCAGGCAAATGGAGCTAAACTGTTATTAGATTTTTTATGGCTCATAAAGTGGTAAGAATATTAATTTAAGGTAAATTGTAAAGTAAAGGAAGTATAATGTCTAGAATAACCACTAAAAGAATGATAGAAAAAAAATAACAAAAAAATCCAATACAGAAGAGAACAGGAAATAAAAATAATTGATTAATAAAGAACAGAGAAGACAAATAGAAAACGAATAGCAAAACGGCGAAACTTAAAATCAACCATCTCAATTATATTATATATATGAACTAAATATCTCAATTAAAAGACAAAGATTGACAAAAAAGAATAAGATCCAACTACATGCTATTCACAAGAGATATACTTTAACATAAGGTCATAGATACGTTCAAAGTAAAAGAATGGAAAAAGATATACCAAGCCAACACTAATCAAAATAAGCTTCCTCTTCTCTTTCCCTTCTCCTGCCTTTTTATTCTCCCCTTTCTTTTACCTTTCTCTTCCTGAACAATTAAACCTTAAAACCATTAGGTGGACAGAATACAGTGAGCATCCATTGGTGGTGGGGCAACAGTGGGCCAGAGTAAGGTGTGAAGGTGCCCATGTAAAAGAGTAGCCTAGCATAGGGTATCAGAATCTAAGTACGGCAATGAAAGAATCTCTGTGGAGGTGTGGCCTAGTATGCAATATCACACACTGATTAGGACGAGGAAGGTTTCCATGGAGAGGCAGGTCCAGCTTGGCATGTGGAGTTAGAGCCTAAGCAGAATAAGGAGGTGTCTCTATAGTGGGGCAGCCTGACACAGAGTGTCAGAGCTGGAGCAGAGTACTGAAAATATCTTCACAGAGAAGCAGACTGAGTTGGGAAGTCCGATTTCCTAAATGATGAGAAGGGTGTCATCTACAGGTTGGAGGTGGCCCAGTTTGGTGAGTCAGAGCACAAGCAGGGTAAAAGGGGCATCTACCTCATAGGGTGAGGAGAGGCACCTCACCTGAGATGTCAGAGCCAGAGTAAGGAAGATGTCCAGGTAGGGGTAGCCTGGAATCTTGGGTCAGATCCTAAACAGGAAGAGGGCACCCAAAGCAGAGGGGAGGCCCAATGAAAGATGTCAAAAGCCTAAGCAGGATGAGGAAGATGCCCATGTGAGGTGGCAGTTCAGCGTGGGGAGTCAGACCCTAAGTAGGGTGGGGAGGGTGTCCACATGAATGTGGTGAGCATTCTGATGAGGGGAAGTCAGATACCAAGTTGGGGGGAAATTATCCATGTTGAAGATAGCATGGAGTGTCAAAGCCCAAGTAGAGTGAGATGAGCATCCACACAAATAGCCTGAATAGAGAGTCAAAATCCAAGTGAGTGAGGGCTATCCTAGCTGGGGGGAGGATGGCAAGAGAGGTGGGATATTAGTTATATAATGGGAGACTGATCAAGTAAATAAACATAAAAAGCATATAGGAAGTGAGGGCTCTCACTATTGGATAAGAGAGTTACAAATACAGAAAGAGAAGAAAAGTAGAATGAGACGCAATTAGAATTGCATATACTGGTGTGAGCTTGTGGTTTTTATACAGACAGATGTAGAAATAAATGTTAAGTGAATGTGTGTATGTATATATGTACATATATCCACTAAGAGGACTTGGAGCAGCCCAATAGCAATGTATACACCTAGGGCTCAAATCTTGGCTTCTAAGTATCACTAACAGAAACCAGGATCCTTGGAGAAAAGGCTGATTCCAGAGCTGGGAAAGGAAAAAAGTACAAGATGAGTCTGAAATATCTTGTGCCAGAAAGCAAAGACATGCTTAAAAAATGACAGAGACTTGTAAAAAGGATACAGAAGCTGGCTTGAAGGGGCTGCCACTGGTCATCTAATCAGTGACATTTTGAGTACGAAAACAAATTATAATAGTAACATTGAACACAGTAAGAAAACATGATTTTGTATGATGTAAAATATTTGCAAATATTATATCCAACAAAAGACCTGCATTCAGAATAGATAAAAACTCTCTAAATTCAACAGTAAAAAAAAAAACCTAGGGGCCAGCCCTGTGGCACAGTGGTTAAGTTCACATGTTCTGCTTCAGCGGCCCAGGGTTCACTGGTTTGAATCCTGGGTGCAGACCTGGGCATAGCTTGTCAAGCCATGCTGCGGTAGGCGTCCCACATATGAAGTGGAGGAAGATAGGCATGGATGTTAGCTCAGGGCCAGTTTTCCTAAGCAAAAAAGAGGAGGCTTGGTGGCAGATGTTAGCTCAGGGCTAATCTTCCTCAAAAAAAAAAAAAAAAGAAAAAACCCAAACAATGCAATTAGAAAATGGCAAAAGTGGATCTCTCATACATTGCTAGTAAAAATATAAAACGGTACAATCACTCTAGAAAACAGTTAGGCATTTTCTTACAAAATAAACATATACTTACCATATAACCCAACAATCAGACTTATGGGCATCTATCCTAGAGCAGAGTTTCTCAACCTTGGCACTACTAACATTTTGAACCAAAAAATTATTTGTTATGGGGGACTATACTGTGTATTCTAGGATATTCAGCAGCATCCTTGATGTCAATAGCAAAATTCTTTCCTAGTTGTGACAATCAAAAATGTCTTCAGATATGACCAAATGTATCCTGGGGGCCAAAATCATCCCTGGTTGAGAATCACTGTGCTAGAGAAATAAAAACTTAGGTTCACGTAAAAATAAATATTTGAATGTTCACAGCAGCTTTCTTAGTAACAGTTAAAAACTGGAAACAATCCAAATGTCCTTCAACAGTGGAATGGTTAAATAAACTCTGATATATCCATCAAATGGAATACTGCTTAGCAATAAAAAGTAATCAATTATTGATACACCACAACTTGAATGGATCTCCAGGTTATTATGATGAGTAAAAAGAGTTAATCTCAAAGGTTACATGCTATATGATTTCATTTATCTAACATTCTTGTCAACTTAGAAAAAAGAGGCAACTGCAAAACAAAAGGAGAGTGTTTATTTAGGGTCTTAGAATTGCAGTTCGGGGAACATGGCTTCTGGTGCCAGCCAGAAAAGCGTCTCTCTAAGGAGTAAAAGTCAGGAGTTTTTATTAGTAAAAAGGAGAGCTCAGCACAATTACCTCAGTTGTTTATTAGGGAGGGCAAATTTATGTTACAGTTCATTAGTTTACTCAAGAACGTCTTGTTGTTACCAGAAAAAGTATATATTTGCACAATCCTTCAGAAAGTCCATTCTCAGCAAATAAATTTCTTTTGGCAAGTCAGTGAGGTCAGCACAGTTTCATATTTTTAACAAGATGGAGTCTAGGGTACAAAATGGAGTCACTGTTGCTAACTCGTTTCACATTCTCAAAATGACAAAATCATACACTAGGAAAACAGACCACTGGTTACCAAGGGTTAAAAAAGACAGAGGGTAGGGGCAGGGGAGAGGAAGTGTGACTATACAGGGGCAGGCCCAAGGGAATTCCTTTGTGGTGACAGAACACTTCTGTATCCTGCTTATGGTGGTGGTTATGTGAACCTATAATGATTAAATTTCACAGAATTATACACATATGCATTCAAAAAACTGAGTGCACGCAAAAACTAGTGAAATTTGATTGAGGTCTGTAGTCTAGTTAATTGAAACGTGCCAATGTCAATTTGTAGTTTTGATAAGGCACTACAATTATGTAAGAGATTACCAACGGAGGACTGAGTGTTGGATACCTGGACTTTCTGAACTAAATAATCTCTTATGAGTCTATGTATTTTTTAAATAAAAAAACTTTTTTAAAAAGATAACAACAGACCATAACCTACCAAATGAAATAAGAAAGCATGATTCTGTACAGATATTAATAAACAAACTAAAAGTTTGCTGAAGAATGAGATATTTATATGATTTCAAAGTATTTCCCCACAAAATACATAATTACAAAGGGGAAAGAAAAGAGTAACTTTCTAGTGGAGGAACCTAACAGCCACAACCTTATTAAGTAATTAAAGTGATAAGTGTCAGCAGTGGGACAAATAAAAATTGTGCCACACCTAATAAGATGTCATGAGAAGAATTCAGTGTCACTCCTGTGATATTCCTACCGAAAATACCTAAACCTAATCATGAAGAAACATCAGAGAAACCCAAAGTGAAAGACATTCTACAAAGGAACTGGCCTGTAATCTTCAAAAGCATCAAGACCATTAAACTCAAGGAAAGAATGAGGAACTGTTCCAGATTAAAGGAAATTAAAGAGTCATGCCAATTAAATACAATGTGATTTTGACCTGCTTCCTTTTGTTATAAAAATCTCATTGGGACAAGTGGAAAAATATGAATGGTGCCTGTAGTAAACTGACACTAATTTCCTGATTTTCATGGCTTTATTGTGGTTTTGTAGGATAATGTTCTTTTTATAGGAAAATGATGAGGCAGCAGGTCAACAACTTACTCCAAATGGCTAAGGAAAATAAAAAGATATTAACATGCTGTCCTCAGATGCTGATTAAAGAAGTAGACAAAAATTCAGTAAAAATGAGTATTTCAACGTAACAGTTGATGAACTGGACCTAACTGACATATACAGAATACTGCATGCAGCAACTGCAGAATACACACTCCTTTCATTACACATTGATCGAAGTAAAAATATACCATATCATAAAGCAATTTTAAAAAATTTAAATATGCTGAAGTCATTCAGAATATAATCTGATGATCATGATAAAATTAACTAGAAATAAACAATAATTATAAAGTTCTCATATGATTGGAAATTAAGAAACACTTTCTACTAAGTCCATGGAACAAAGATGAAACTGTAACAGAACTGTAACAGAAATGAGAAAATGTTTTGAACAAAGATGATGATACAAAAAACTATGTAGGGCTGGCTCGGTGGCACAGCAGTTAAGTTTGTACATTCTACTTCAGTGGCCTGGGGTTTGCCAGTTTGGATCCCAGGTGTGGACCTACTTACCACTTGTCAAGCCATCCTGTGGCAGACATCCCACATATAAAGTAGAAGAAGATGGGCACAATGTTAGCTCAGGGCCAGTCTTTCTCAGCAAAAAAAAAAAAAAAAGCTATGTAAAAATCAGTGTACATTAGATAACTAAAAATTAATTAAAATTAATGAATATGTAAAAAAATTAAGTATCTATTCTCAGAAAGGTAGAAAAAGACCATCCAGTTAAAACCCAAAATGGAAGGAAACAAAGATAAAAGAGGGCTGGCCCATGGCCTAGTGGTTAAGTTCAGCATACTGTGCTTCGGCAGCCCAGGTTCAGTTTCTGGGCACAGACCTACACCACTCACCAGTGGCCATGCTGTGGCAGTGACTCACATACAAAATAGAAGAAGACTGGCTCAGATGTTAGCTCAGGGCAAATCTTCCTCAGCAAAAACAAAAAAACAAAAGATCAAAGCAGAAATCAATGAAATAGAAAACACACACTAGAGGATCAACAAGATCCAAATTGTTAAACCCTTAGCAAGAGTGACCAAACAAAAAAAGAGAAAATACAAATTACTAATATCAAACATAAAAAAGCTAATATCACTAGAGATTCAGAAATTGAGTAGATAATAGGATATTATGAAAATAAGTCATGTCAATAAATTTTCAGAACTTAGCACAAACAGACAAAATTTCTTGAAAAACACTTTTAAAACTGATGCTAGGAAAAAAAAGAAAACCTGCATAGTCCTATCTACTAAAGAAATTGAATCTGTAATAAGAACTTCAGGCCAAGATGGCTTCACTGGTGAATTGTGCCAAATATCTAAGAAAGAAATAATACCAATCTTACACAAACTCTTTCAGAGTGTCCCAATATATTTATGAGGTCAGCCCAATGCTCATACATAAATCAGACAAAGATATCACAAGAAAGAAAATTAGAGGTGCATATCCCTCATGAACACAGATGTAAAAATCCTAAACAAAATATTAGGTAAGCTGTATCTAGCAATGAAGGATAAGATATAAATTAAGGATGCATACGATAATCTCTACAACAACCACTGTAATGAGTCTAACTCCATTTTTGATGTTTGACTATACTGACTTCTTTTTAAGCCTCACCTTTGGCCCCACATCTGGACAGACTGATAAGAAAACCTGGGTGTGAGTGTCTCCCTCTTTGGTACCAGGAGAAAATTTAACCACCCCCCACCCATGAACATTTTTCCCAGTTCTACTTTCTAGCCACTATAAGCCCAACCCACTCCCTCAGCTTTGGCCCAAGCCAGCCTGGACCTGCTTGTGCCCAACCAGCTCTTCCCAAGAGTCCCTCATGTGAATAACAGACGTCCCCTGAAATTATCTTGGTGTGAGAGTGTCATAAGCCTTGATAACTGAACCAAATTTTGGGTAGGGTGTCCAGCCCACTAAAAAATAAACAAAAATTATATTTAAAAAAGCCAGTAACGACAGGAAAATAGAATAATGAAAGACACATGATTAATACAAAAGAAGGCAGAAAAGAAGGAACAAAAAACAGATGGTACAAATAGAAAGCAAATGTAATATGGTAGATTTAAATCAAATAATACTAATATAACACAAACTTAGAAAATGGAGAGGGAACATTTCCCATTTTTTTCCAAAGCCACCATAAATCTGATATCAGGCCACTTCAAGATTATAGACCAATATTAGCAAATTGAATTTAGAAACAAACATAAAAAAGGACCATTTATCATAATCAAGTAGGGTTTATCCCAGTAATGCAAGATAACTTTAACATTCAAAATCTAATCAATGTAATTCATGATGTCATCAGAAAAAAAGGAGAAAACACCTATAACCATCTCAACAGAGCAGGAAAAGCATTTAACAAAATTCAATAGCCACTCATCATGATAAAAACTCACAGCAAACTAAGAATAGTACAGGATATCCTTAGTCTGATAAAGGGAATCCATTAAAAATCTACAGGTAACATCAAACTTGACGAAATACTAAATCCACTCCCTCACCCCTCAAAGATGGGGAATAGGCAAGATGTCTGCTCTTACTACTTCTACTTGATATTATATTGAATATCCTAGCCAGGGCATTAAGCAAGAAAAAGAAATAAACACATGAAGATTGGAAAGGAAGGAGTAAAACAGCTTTGTTTGTTCCCCAGCAACATGACTGTCTTTGAAGAATAGACAGTATATGGGGATCTCACTAAATTTAAACAAGGCACTCCCTAAGTCTTAAGAGAATTACTGAACATAAAACAGAGGACAATTAGGTATGCCTCAACTTAATCACTGGAACTATTTATTGCCTTGCCTAAATTTCCCTATGGTCATAGCACCCACTGCCCTAAATTATCCCATAGTGACCAAGGAAGCTCTGACCCAATGAGTAAGAAATTAAAATTAAAATTAATTTGTTGACATTTGCAAATTGGCTTGACAGGAGTTATTTCTATATAGAAGCAACATATAACTAGAAGACACAAATTTTAAAATACCATATACAACAGTAGCAAAAAACAAAAAATACTTAGGAATAAATTTAATGAAAGATATATAAGGCCTCCACACTGAAAATTATAACATGTTACTGAGAGGCATTAAATAAGTAAAAAAAAAAAAAGTCTATGCATGGGAAGACTCAAATATATTATTAAGATATCAATATCAATCATTCTCAAAATGGTCAATAGATTCAACACAATACCAAATAAAATCCTAGGAGGCTTTTTTAGAGAAATTGAGGATCTTATTCTAAAATTTATATGGAAATGCAAGAACTTAAAATAGCAAAAATAACATTGAAAATAAAAACAAGGTTAGAGGACATAACCTGATTTCAAGAGACTTACTATAAAGCTACCCTAATTAAGACATCACGTTATTGGTATAAAGAGAGATAAACAGATCAAAAGAACAGAGCAGAAACTCTTAAAATAAATCTATACATAAAAGGTCAGTTGATTTCTGACAAAAGTGCCAACTAAATTCAATAAGAAAATAATCACTATTTCAAAAATGGTGCTGGAATGTCCACATGGGAGAAAATGATTCTCAACTGCATAAATTACAGCATATACAAAAATTAATTTGAAATAGATCACAGACTTAAAACATAAAGCTAAAATTTTATTTCTAGATGAAAATATAGAAGAAAACTTTCACAACACTGGGTTAGGCAACATTTTCTTAGAGAAGACATACAAAAGTACTAACCATAAAAAAAATTTACAAACTGTATTCCATAAAAATTAAAACTTTTTCTTCTTTAAAAGATACCAGCAAGAAAATGAAAATCAAATCAGAGACTGTGAGGAAATATTCACAACACACAGAGGATTTGTATCTGGAATATATAAACAATTCTTATAATAATGAGACAAACAATCCAATGGACAAAAGTGAACAGACATTTCATAAATAAAGATATAGAAATGGCCAAGAAGCACAGAAAAAATGCTCACGGCATCATGAGTCATCAGGGAAATACAAATTAAAGCCACAATAACATACTATTTCACACCCACATTTAGAATGGCTAAAAGTAAAAACAACTGGAAGTATCAAGTGTTGCCAAGGATGTGGAGTAACTGGAACTTGCATATGCTGTTGACGGCAATAAAAAATGGTACATTTGGTTCCAGTTCTTGGTCACCATAACCCATCTTATCTCTCCTACTGAATGCAGCTATAAAACCTAGACAGACTACACAGAGTAGCTATTGGAAAACTCTGAAAAATAACAGAAACAGGCAAATTGATGACGATCAAGAGTTGAAGTACCATTAAAATGGTGATGAGTTTAGCATTTTTATTTCCTTTGGCTTTGTCTGGCTTGAACTTAATACAGTCTGAAACTCGAAGTGGGTATTAGCACAGACAGAAAGAGCTCCAGGAGAAGCCCTCTATTCTGGCTTGAGGAGTGAGAGTGGAAATAGCGTGAAAATTCCCATTTTTTTTTCCTTCTAGTAATCTCAACACTCAGGTAATTTCATGGTAGTAGTGGTCCAGCAGTAATGGGGCCACAAGGAGCTTAAAATTTTGAGGGAGGGAAACCTTCCTATCCCACCAGAGGAGATGTGATCTCAAGAGTGCGGAGTGAAGTCTGGTTGATTTTTTTTCTCCCTCTGTACTGAACCACTTGGCACTGACACAAAGTAATCATAGGAAGTACTCAGAAGAGAGGGGTAAAATAAGCCTCTGCTTTCTATCCTAAGGATCAGAAAAAGAGAGCTCAAAGGGAAATCATAGAAGAAAGCAACTCCTTAATAGGGTCTATAAACTCCTGGGCTTACCCCTGAGCTATGCATGTGTGGATCTGAACCTAAACAGCACACAATAGTCCCCCCTGATCCACGGAGGAATACGTTCCAAGACCCCCAGCGGATGCCTGAAACCCCAGATAGTACCAAACCCTATATACACTAAGATCAAGTGTATTATACATACCTATGATAAAGTTTAATTTATAAACGAGGCACAGTAAAAGATTAATAACAGTAACTAATAATAAAATAATTAAAACAATGTGCTGTAATAACAGAGATCTTAGCAACCTCAGCATACAATTTTTTTCTTTCCTTATTAAGTTGAGAACTTTCACCATTTCTCTTAAAGGAAACACTTTACGGCTTCTCTTTAACATATCCGAATATGTCCAGCATCACTACTCTTATGCTACTATTACCTAAAACAAGAGTTACTTGAACACAAGCACTATGATACCATGACAGTCGATCTGACAATCAAGATGGCTACTAAGTGACTAACGGGTGGGTAGAGTACACAGCGTGGATACTCTGGACAGAGGACTGATGCACATTCTGGGTGGGATGGAGTGGGATGGTGTGAAATTTCATCATGCTATTCAGAATGGTGCACAATTTCAAATTGATCAATTGTTTATTTCTGTAATTTTCCATTTAATATTTTCAGACCATGGTTGACTGCAAGTAAATGAAACTGTGGAAAGCAAAACCATGGATAAGGGGGGACTACTGTACCTACATTTTGAGAACTGGAGTATGGGATGCTTACTGCCCAAGTCTCAGACTGGCCACTGGATACACACACGCAGATCAGATCTGAATAGCACTGCAGAAGTTTTGAAAACTGAACTGACATGGAACTACAACCCACAGAAGGCTGACTGGAATACGTAACCTGAGCTCAAATGGGTTGACTGACTGATAAAACAAAAACATCAAAATTCTCTACAGGATTTAAATGAAACCAGGTATCTCATAATATTATGAAATACAATCCAAAATTACTCAGCATATGAAGAATCAGAAAAAACTCACAAAGGAATAGGCAATCAACTGATATCAATACTGTGATGAAAGAAGTGTTAGAATTATCTGACAAAAACTTTAAAGAAGCTATTAAAATGCTCCAACAAGTAGGGGTGGATACCCTTGAAACAAATGGAGAGACAAAGTTTCAGCAAAGAAACAAAATATATAGAGAAGAAATTACAGAAATTTTAGAACTACAAAGTGATATAACAAATAAAATACTGACTGGATGAGCTCATGAGCAGAATGGAAATGTCAAAGGAAAGACTTAGTGAACTCCAAGATAGAGCAATAGAAATGATTCCATTTGAACAATAGAGGAAAAAAAAGATTGAAAAAAAAAATCAACAGAGCTTCAGGGACCTGTTAGATAATACCAAAACATTTAACATTTGTGTCATCAGAGATGTAAAAGGAGAGGAGAAAGAGTGCGGTACAGAAAAAATATTTGAAGAAAGAAGGGCTGAAAACTCCCCAAATATGATAGAAGATATAAAAACATTGCTTCTTACTCATAGGGGCATAATGATTCAAATAACTGTAGATTTCTCATCAGAAATCATGGAATTCAGAAGGAAGCAGAATTTTAAAGTGCTGAAAGAAAACTACTGTCAACTCAATTGCACGAGCCACAAAAAAATCAATTGGACTTCAACAAAATCAAAACCATTTGTCTGCAAAAAACCCTATTAAGAGGATGAAAAGACAAGTCACATACTATGAGAAACTATTTGCAAATAACATATCCAGGGGCTAGCCTGGTGGCATAGTGGTTAAGTCCGCACACTTTGCTTCAGTGGCCTGGGGTTCACTGGTTCGGATCCCAGGCACAGACCTACACACTGCTCACCAAGCTATGCTGTGGCAGCATCCCGCATAGAAGAAGAACTAGAAGGACTTACCACTAGGATATACAACTAAGTACTGGGGCTTTAGGGAGAAAAAAAAAAAAAGAGGAAGATTGGCAACAGATGTTAGCTCAGGGCCAATCTTCCTCACCATAAAGCATACCTTAAAAAAATAATAATAATAACATATCCAGCAAAGGCCCGTATCTAAAACATATTAAGAACTCTAAAAACTCAACAGTAAGAAAATAAAAAACACTATTTAAGAAATCACTTCACTGGGCCGGCCCGGTGGCGCAGTGGTTAAGTGCGCACGTCCCGCTTCCGTAGCCTGGGGTTCACCTGTTCGAATTCTGGGTGCAGACATGGCACCGCTTGGCAAGCCATGCTGTGGCAGGCACCCCACACATAAAGTAGAGGAAGATGGGCAGGGATGTTAGCTCAGGACCAGTCTTTCTCAGCAAAAAGAGGAGAACTGGCAGCAGTTAGCTCAGGGCTAATCTTCCACAAAAAAAAAGAAAAGAAAAGAAATCACTTCACCAAAGAGGATGGTAAAAAAAATACATTAAAAGAAGAAAAGCCATTAGGGAAATATAACTGGAAACCCTATTGAAATACCACTGTACACCTATAAAAATGGCTAAAATATACTGACAATACCACATGTTGGCAAGGATGTAGAGTAACTGGAACACTCCATACGTTGCTAGTGGGAATGTAAAGGTACAGCCACTCTGGAAAAACAATTTAGCAGAGTTTAGTCTAAACAGTTGTTATAAAGTTAAAACACACACATATATATAACATAACTCAGCGATCCCACTCCTGAGTATTTATGCTACAGCAACAAAAACTGGTACACAAATGTTTATAACAACTCTAACTGTAATCAAACTGGAAACAACCAAAATATCCTTCCAAGAGTGAATGCATGGATAAACAAACTGCGGTTATCTATACAATGAAATTGTAATATAATATACAATTTTCTTAATAAAGCAATAAAAAGTAAAAGACTACTGACTCACAAAACACAATGAATGAATCTTAACTGTTTTTGCAAAGTAAAAGAAGCCAAAAACCCAAAAGGCTGTTACATATTTTATGATTTCTGGAAAGGCAGAACTAGAGGGAAGAAAATAGACCAGGAACTGCCAGGGGTCAGGGAAAGGATTGTCTATAAAGCGATAGCATGTGGGAATTTTTGGATTGATGGAAATGCTTTGTATGCAGTTCACCACAAAAAGTGAATTTTACAGTATGTTAATTAAAAAAATTAACCAAGATGTGGGAAGGAAAATGGAATGCAGGATGTGACAAATGAATCTAACTATATTATAAATGAGCCACAAACTCACGTGGAAGGGTATAGGGAAGAAAGAAGCTGACCTAAAAAACATCAGTAAACAGTGTTTTCACTGGATACTGTAATGCTAAATTCAAGAGAAACTACACATAAACACTGTACTCTAGTTGGAGAATTTGTTTCTCACCTGGGTACGTGTTAAGAATTCTGAAACTACTTTATTTATATATTAACGTAAATATATTGTAGACAATGAGAGCCAGATTTATCACCATTAGAGAAAGAAGTTACAAAGAAAGAAAGAAAAAACGCTAAAATCAACCCTGTGGTTCTGGCTTAGTTGGAGCTATCAATATCGACTTGAGGTTAAAAATATATATATACACACACAAATTAATAGAGATGGAAATGAATACAGATGTAGGTATTTGCACAAGTTTATATACATACATATAATTCTTAGCTTTATTCACTGAGAGGGGCTATAAACAGTGACATCCTAGTAGTAATGAGCAAAGCTGGTGCTTATATTTTGGTTTCTAAATACTGTTCTCCATTGATGAAAGTGGGGTATTGAAGTCTTCTACTATTAGTGTATTGTTGTCCATTTCTCCCTTCAGATATGTTAGTATTTGCTTAATATATTTAGGTGCTCCAATGTTGGGTGTGTATATATTTATGATTGTTATATCTTGATGAATTGACCCATTTATTACTATATAATAACTTTCCTTGTCTCTTGTTACTGTTTTTGTCTGCAAAGTCTACTTTATCTGATATAAATATTGCTACCCCTGCTCTCTTTTGGTTTCCACTTGCATGGAATAACTTTTTCCATCTCTTCACTTTGAGCCTGTGTGTCCTTAAAGCTGGAGTGAGTCTCTTGTATGCAGTACATAGTCAGGTATTGTTTTTTCACATCCAGTCCCTCTATGCTTTTTGACTAGAGAATTCAACTCAGTTACATTTAGAGTAATTATTGATAAGTAAGGACTTACTAATGCCATCTTATTGTTTTCTGGCTGTTCTGTAGTTTCCTTGTTCCTTTCTTCTTCTCTTACTGCCTTCCTTTGTGAATTGGTGATTTTCCATTGTGATATGTTCCAATACCCCTCTCTGTATCTTTTCTGAATCTACTATACATTTTTGCTTTATGGATACCATGAAGCCTACATAAAACACCTTATAGATATAAAAATCTATTTTGTATGATAACAACTTAACCTGAAAAAAAAAACCCCACTAACCTTTTACTCCCTCTACTTTCATGTTTTTAAATACCCTACTTTCAATAACAAATGGAGCATCTAGAAGGAAAATTAACAAAGAAACATTGGACTTGTATCATACTTTAGACCAATGGACCTAAAAGACTTATATAGAGCATGCCATCTCACAGCAGCAGAATACACATTCTTATCAAGCATGAATGGAATATTCTCCAGGATAAATCATATGATAGGTCACAAAACAAACCTTAGTAAATTTAGGAAGGCTAAAATCATACCAAGTACCTTTTCTGACCACAATGATATGAAACTAGAAATCAATACCATGAGGAAAGCAGGAAATCTTACACATATATGGAAATTAAGTAATGCAATCCTGAACAACCAATGTATCAAAGAAAAAATGAAACGGGAAAGCAAAAACATATTGAAACAAATGAAAATGGAAACACAACATACCAAAACCTACGGGATGTGGCAAAAGCAGTTCTAAGAGGGACATTCATAGCAATAAATGGCTATATTAAGAAAAAAGAAAAGTTTAATACAAATAATCTAACTTTATACCTCAAGGAACTAAAAAAATAAGAATAAACTAGCCCAAAGTTAGCAGAGGAAGGAAATAACAAAGATCAGAGCAGAAATAAATGAAAAAAAGACCAGAAAAACAACAGAAAAGATCAATGAAATTAAGATCTGACATTTTGAAAAGATAAACAAAATTAACAAACCTTTAGCTAGACTAAGAAAAAAAGAGAGGAGACTCAAATAAATAAAATGAGATAAATGAGATATGAAAGAGAAGACATTACAACTGATACCACAGAAATACACAGGATCACAAGAGACTCTTATGAACAACTGTATGCCAAAAAATTGGATAACCTAGAAGAAATGAATAAATTCCTAGAAACATACAACTTACCAATTGTGAATAAGTAGAAAATAAGGAGATTGAATCAGTAATCAAAAACATCCCAACAAAGAAAAGTCCAAGACCAGATGGTTTCACTGGTGAATTCTACCAAACATTTAAAGAAGAAAGAACACCAATCCTTCTCAAACTTGTCCAAAAACTGAAGAGGAAGGAACATTCCCAAACTCACTTTACAAGGCCAGCATTACCCTGATACCAAAGCCAGATAAGGACACTGTAAGAAAACTACAGACCAATATCCTTGATGAACACAGGCACAAAAATTCTCAATAAAATATTAGCACATCAAAAACTACACATCTATAGACAGCTAATCTTCGACAAAAGGGCTGAGAACATACAATGGAGAAAAGAAAGTCTCTTCAACAAATGGTATTGGGAAAACTGGACAGTCACATGTAAAAGAATGAAAATCGACCAGTCTTTTACACCACTCACAAAAATAAACTCAAAATGGATCAAAGACTTAAAGGTGAGACCTGAAACCATACAACTTCTAGAAGGAAATATAGGCAGTACACTCTTTGACATCAGCCTTAAAAGGATCTTTTTGGACACCATGTCTTCTGAGACAAGGGAAACAACAGAAAGAATAAACAAATGGGACTTCATCAGACTAAAGAGCTTCTACAAGGCAAGGGAAAATAGGGTTGAAACAAAAAAACAACCCACCAATTGTGAAAAAATAATTGCAAATCATATATCTGACAAAGGGTTCATCTCCATAATTTATAAAGAACTCACACAACTCAACAACAAAAATTTAAACAACCCAATCAAAAAATGGGCAGGGGACATAAACAGACATTTCTCCAAAGAAGATACACAGATGGCCAATAGGCACATGAAAAGATGCTCATCATTGCTGATCATCAGGGAAATGCAAATCAAAACTACACTAAGATATCACCTTATACCTGTTAGAATGGCTAAAATAACAAAAACAAAAAATAACAAATGTTGGAGAGGTTGTGGAGAAAAAGGAACCCTCATATGCTGCTGGTGGGAAGGGAAATTGGTACAGCCACTATGGAAAACAGTATGGAGATTTCTCAAAAAGTTAAAAATAGAAATACCATATGACCCAGCCATCCCACTACTGGGTATCTATCCAAAGAACTTGAAATCAGCAATTCAAAAAGACCCATGCACACCTATGTTCACTAGAGCATTATTCACAATAGCCAAGACGTGGAAGCAACCTAAGGGCCCATCAACTGATGATTGGATAAAGAAGATATGGTGTATATATATATATATATATATATATATATATACACAATGGAAAACTACTCAGCCATAAAAAAGGATAAAATCATTCCATTCACAAGAACATGGGTAGACCTCGAGGGTATTATGTTAAGTGAAATAAGCCAGATAGAGAAAGACAATCTCTGTATGACTCCACTCATGTGTGGAAGTTAAACACGTAGACAAAGAGAATAGATTGGTGGTTACCAGGGGAAAGGGGGTTGGGGGGTGGGTACAAAGGGTGAAGTGGTGCACCTACAATATGACTGACAAATAATAATGTACAAGTGAAATTTCACAAGGTTGTAAACTATCATAATCTCAATAAAAAGTAAAAAAAATAAACATTAGCACACCAAATTCAACAGTGTATTAAAAGAATCATGCACCATGATCAATTGAGATTTATCTCTGGGATGCTAGAATGGTTCAACATTTGCAAATCAGTATGTGATATGCCACTTTAATGGAATGAAAGATAAAAATCATATAATTACCTCAATAGATTAAGAAAAAGCATTCGACAAAATACAACATCCTTTCATAACAAAAACTTTCAACAAATTGGGTGTGGACGGGACATATCTCAACATAATAAAGGTCATGTATGACAAACCTTCAGTTAACTTCATACTCAATGGTGAAAGGTTAAAGCTTTTACTCTAAGATCAGAAAATAGATAAAGGTGCTTCTCTTACCACTCTTATTCAACATAGTACTGAAGTCCTAGCCAGAGCAATAAGGCAAGAAAAAGAAACAGAAGGCATCCAAATCAGAAATGAAGAATTAAAATAGTCTTTTGCAGATGAAATGATCTTATATAAAGAAAACCCTAAAGAGTCCACCAAAAACCTGTTAGAACTAATCAATGAACTCAGTAAAGCTGCAGATACAAAATCAACATACAAAAATCAGTTCTGTTTCCATACACTAACAATAAAATATCCGAAAAAGAGATAAAGAAAACAATCCTATTCACAACAGCATTGAACCCAATAAAATACCTAGGAATAAATTTAATCAAGGAAGTGAAAGGTCTGTACACTGAAAGCTACAAGACTTTGATGAAAGAAATTGAGGAAGACACAAACAAATGGAAAAATATCCCATGTTTATGGACCAGAAGAATTAACACTGTTAAAATGTCCATACTACCCAAAGCCATTCATAGATTTGATGCAATCCTTATCAAAATTTCAATGGCATTTTTCATAGAAAGAGAAAAAACAATCCTAAAATTTGTATGGTGCCACAAAGATCCTGAATAGCCAAAACAATTCTGGGAAAGAAGAACAAAAAATCAGAGGCATCACTCTTTCTGATTTCAAACTACACCACAAAACCACAGAAATCAAAACAGTATGGTACTGGCATAAAAACAGACACAGAAACCAATGGAACAGAATAGAGAGCACAGAAATAAATCCCTGCATAGTCAAGTAATATTTGACAAGGGAACCCAGAATATACAATGGGGAAAGGATAGTCTCTTCAATAAATGGTGCTGGGAAAATTGGATAACTACATGCAGAAAATTGAAATTGGACTCCCATCTCACACCACTCACAAAAATTAACACAAAATGTACTAAAGATTTAAATATAAGACTTAAAACTGTAAAACTCCTAGAAGAAAACATAGAGAAAAAACTCCCTGACATTTGTCTTGGCAAGCAGTTTTTGGATGTGACACCAAAAGCACAAGCAACAAAAGCAAAAATCAGTAAGTGGGACTACATCAAATAGAAAATCTTCTGTACAGCAAAAGAAACAATCAATGAAATGAAAAGGGCAACATACAGAATGGGAGAAAATATTTGCAACCCATATATCAGATAAAGGATTAATATCCAAAATATATAAAGAACTCATACAACTGCATAACAAAAAAACAAACAATCCAATTCAAAAATGGGCAGAGAATCTGAATAGAGATTTTTCCAAAGAAGACATACAAATGGCCAACTGGTACATGAAAAGGTGCTCAACATCACTAATGATCAGGGAAATGCAAATCAAAACCACAATGAGGTATCACTTCACACCTGTTAGAATGACCATCATTAAAAAGACAAGAGACAACAACTGTTTGCAAGAATGGAGAGAAAAGGGAACCCTTGTGCACTGTTGGTGGGAATGTAAATTGGTGCAGACACTGGAAAACATCAGGTAGTTTCCTCAAAAAATTAAAAATAGAACTATCATATCCAGCAATCTCGTTTCTGGGTATAGATCCAAAGGAAATGAAAACGAGATATTGAAGCGATATCTGCACTCCCATGTTTACTGCAGCATTATTTACAACAGCCAAGATGTGGAAACACCCTAAGTGTCCATCCACAATTGAACTGAAAAAGAAGATGTGGTATACCTATACAGAGGAATATTATGCATCCATTAGAAAGCAGGAAATCCTGTCATTTGCAGCAACATAGGTGGACTTTGAGGGCATTATGCTAAGTGAAATAAGTCAGAGAGAGAAAGACAAATATTGTATATCAGTTATATGTGGAATTTAACAAAGATGAACTCATGGAAACAAAGAGTAGAATGGTGGCTACACGGAGCTGGGGGAGGCGGAAATGAGGAGATATTGGTACAAACTTCCAATTAGAAGATGAATAAGTTATGGGGATCTATGCGAGCACTGTGATGATAGTTAATAATGTATTATACACTTGAAAGTTGTTATGAGAGTAGATTTTAAATGTTCTTACCACAAAAAAAAAGGTAATTATGTGACATGATGGATGTGTTAGCTAATGCTATGGTGGTGACTGTTTTGCAATATATGTGTCCATCAAACTTTTAAACTTACACAATGTTCTATCAATAAAGCTGGGGGGAAAAAAAGAAAAAGAATAAATCCTATTCTCCAAAGAAAAGAAACGAGGGTTGATTTCAGGGCTAGGGCAGGGTAAAGGAGCCAATAAGAAAGTGTTCTCAATAGCTATAACTGAAACAACTTTTGAGTACTATTAGATTATAATCCAAAGAATGAAATAAATGCTCCTGAGTCCACAGTGATGTACATGAATAATTAAAAGAATAAACAAATGGGGGAGGAACAATAGCTCTTGCTTATAGAAGAATTTCAATTAATAAATGTGGAAGGAATGATAGAAATTTTAAAACTCCATTAGAATACCAGAGTAATAATTGCTACAGGCAAAATCCACTGATGAATGCTAAAATTAGTGATCAAAGTTTAAGCACAAACAGGATATTTGCATAGTCCATCAGTACCTCCCGCAAATATTTAGTATTTACAAAGAAAAAACAGTAACTTTACAGTGGAGAATCTGGGTAGACACCACTTTAACTAAGTGATCAAGGTTAACATCACCAATTATGCATATCAACAATGTGCTCCCTGATGAGACGCACTGAGAACGCATAATCTCAGTCGAATCTTGAGGCAACATCACACAAAGCCAAATGGAAAGACTTTCTCCAAAACAACTAATCAATTCTCTCCAAAGTGTCAAGGTCATGTGAAACAAGGAAAGACTGAGAAACAGCCACAGATTGGAGGAGCCTGAGGAGACAAGACAATAAAACGCAAGGTGGGATCTTGGGTTGGATCTGAAAGTTTCTGTTCATTTAGGTTCATTTATGGAAAAACCAGGTGAAATCCAAATCAGTCTATACTTTAGTAATAATTTTATATGAAGGATAATTTCTTAGTTTTAGTAAATGTTTTAAGGTTATGATGTTATGATAAGATGTTAACATAAGGAGAAGTTTTGGTAAAGGGCACATGGGCAACCTTTAACATATTCCCCAATGACTTCTGCCTCCTGGTATTCATGCCCTTGTGTAATCCTTAATCCTTGAGGATGGACAGGAAATAGCGATTCATTTCTATCAAATAGAAATGTGGCAGAGTGGTGAGATTCACTTCCATAGGTTACAGACAGACTGCAGCTTTTGTCTTGGGCACCTTCTCTTGCTCTCTCACTTGCTCACTCTGAGAGAAGCTTAGCTGTCGTATTTGAGCTGCCTTAAGGAAGGAAGGAACTGATGTCTTTGGCCAACAGCCATGTGAGTGAGCTTGGAAGCTCTCAGTCAAGCCTTGAGATGAGACCACAGCTGCAGCCAATACCTTGTCTGTAACCTTGTAAGAGACCTTGAGCCAGAAGCACCCAGCTAAGCCACACCTGGATTTCTGAACCACAGAAACTTTGGGATAATATTTATTGTTTTAAGCTGCTACATGTCAGGGTAATATGTTACACAGCAATAGATAATACAGGAACTCTTATCACTATTTGTGCAACTCCTCTCTGCAAGTCTAAAATTATCTCAAAATTAAAAGTTAAAATATATATATATTTAATACATATATATTTACACATGTTTTATGTATATAGCTTGAATTATTTATGGACTCTGGAGTCAGACAAATCCAGGTTCAAATGCTATCTCCAACACTTAACGGCCATGTGATCTTGGGCAAAACATTTAATTTCCCTAAGTATTAGGTTTTTAAAATCTATAAATTGAGGTAATAATATCTATCCTTGATGATTATACTAAGCATAAAATGATATAAGCATCCACTACAATGCCTGGCATTTAGTACATTCTGAACACATGACATTATTATTATATTGTCATGTGTTCATGACATTATATTATTATTATGCCCATTATTATTATACATATTTATAAACATCTATTATTTTCTTCTCATTCAAGGAATTCAGCTCCAATAACTTGGCATTTTATCACTTTGAAGAGTTTAAGTATTGTATATAAACTTGTCCATCTTTTAATTTCTAAACATTAAAAAAGGAAAAGAATCAGTAATGATCTCTATAGCACCCTACCATTTATAACACTTGAAACCAGAGATTGACCTTGTTTTTTTTTGCCCCAATCCAATTCCCAATTAGTAACTTTTGGAGCTATAAGGGACCTTTCACTTTTCCAACCCTTTCCTTCCACCATCATCTACATATGAATGCCAAAGATATTAAACGACTTGTCCAAGAGGATAGTTGGTAGAAGAGCTGAAGTAGGATTCAAGATTCAGGCAGACAGTACCATGTAGTGAACAAGCTCTTGATCTGATTAAACAGGCTGCGTTTGAATGCCCATTCTGCTGCTTACAAACAGTATTACTTGAGACAATGCTGTTTGCCAACAAAGTAGCAATGTCAGTGTCTCAGTTTCCCAGGGGGTAAACAAGGATACCACCACCTACCTCATGGTTATCATGAGTATTAAACGAGATAATATATGTAAGTCTCTCATTGCCATGGCTACCACATGTGGAAGCTGAATAAACATTTTTTCCCCTCCTCTTTTCCAAGCCCAGTGCTCACCATTATGATATGCTGCCTTCTTAACTATAAGGTGGAAATATTATATACACAGAGTAACTCTGTTTAGCCATACTGTAAGAGACTCCTTAATGTAAAACTGAATTAATAACAGTATTAAAATTAGGCTGAATAATGTAAATCTAATAGATTTATCCACTGTGAAGTGAGGCAACACATCAGGGAGCACATTATGCTAATATGCATTACTGGTGATGTTAACTTTGATAACTTGGCTAAAGTGATGTCTGCCAAGATTCTCCATTGCAAAGTTCCCTTTTTTCATTGCAAATATTAAATATTTGAGGAGAGGGGCCAGCCCCGTGGCCGAGCAGTTAAGTTTGCACACTCCGCTTTGGCAACCCAGGGTTTCACCAGTTCAGATCCTGGGCACAGACACGACACCGCTCGTCAGGCCACGCTGAGGCAGCATCCCACATGCCACAACTAGAAGGACCCACAACTGAAATATACAACTATGTACTGGGGGGATTTGGGGAGAAAAAGCAGAAAAATAAAAAGAAGATTAGCAACAGTTGTTAGCTCAGATGCCAATCTTTAAAAAAAAAAAAATTTGAGGAGAATCATGAAATGAAAACAGAGAGCGAGCGAGTGCAGGCACAAGCCAGCAAGCAGGAGAGTGAGTGCATGTATGCACACCCTCCCAAAGCCTGGTCTTCAACATATCTCCAACACAACAAATAAGGAATTAGTAAATTGTAGCACTGGATGATCAAAGATTCTTCTCAAAGTAATCCAATGCTTTAAAACACTTGATGGCAAGTCTTGTCAAAAGACCTTTGAAAGTATAAATACATTACCTTCAGATGTTCTCTTACTTACGTATTTAACCCTTGAAAGACTTCTAGCAGATTAGTCAGATACAACCTCCTCTAAGAGAAAACATACTTCCTTTCCCCCAAGAATTTACATTTGCTTAAGTATTTTAAACCCTTTAGCACAAATTCCATCAGCTTGCTTGTCATCACGAGACTCACCGATCTGTGGATATCGGAGTCCCTTCTGGATTGGAATAGCCTTCCAAATCTGAAATGTTCACTTGTGTTTGCCTTGACGTTACTATCTGGCTATTCTGAAAAGGCATGATTTTCAAGTCCTGAGTAACAGTACTACTATCTAGAAGAGACTGTACAACTTGGAAGTCCAGTGAAGATTTAGGTCCTAGAAAACCTAAAGATTCTTGATCCTGTGCTACAGGATTACTGGTCAATAATGTGGAGGTCGGTTCCAATGATCTTGAAGATATAGTTTGTAGGTCAGACTTAAACTCACTATTCATCCTTGTTTTAGAAGCAGGATCCAATGAATGAAATCTTTTATCTAAGGTTCCACTATCCAACTTGGAAGGAGTCTTGGGACAAAGAGTTATACGAACACAAGAAAGTGCTTTTCTATTTGAAGGTGGAGTAGATGCAGATGTTACTAATGTACATTGATTTGGGGCTGATTGGGAAACCACATTATTGAACTTGGCTTCAACATTTATATTAGAAATGTGTGATTTAGGCTTAGGTTGATTATTCTTTTCTACTACACAATTCTGACCTTGAGGAAGGGGGGAATCATGTTTTCTCATGTGGTGATCTACATCTGAGACTTTGCTTTGTTCAAAGAGCTGACGTTGTTCAAGAAAAATGGAAGAAGGAAGGTCTGAAGCTATATAATCCTGACCTTGAGGAAGGGGAGAGTGGTTTTCTCTCATCTGATGATCTACATGTGGGGATTTGCTTTGTTCAAAGAGTTCTTGTTTTTCAAGAAAAATGCGACAAGGAAGGTTTGGAACTACATAATCCTTATGTTGAAGAGGGGGAGAATGGTGTTTTCTCACGTGGTGATCTGCATGTGACACTTTGCTTTGATCAAAGAGCTCTCGTTGTTCAAGAAAAATATGCGAAGGAAGGTCTGGAGTTCTAGTTACAGTCTTCTGTTTTGCTCCTAGTGTGGAACTTGGTCTGCCCATGCTAATGAGGGTATGGTTATCAGAAAAATGAACTTCCTTGAAATTGCTACAATTTGCACTGGTACTGGGCTCAGAAAGACTGCCTTTAAAATATCTTTCTAAGAGTTTTTCTTCTTGGTGAGAATGTTCAACAGGTAATTTTTGGCTTTGCCTACTACTTTCCGCTAAAATAGTCACAGCTTTATCTGGTGAATGACTAATGGTTTTAAATAATGAAGGGGAATAGGTTTTCTGTTTTAGATCTCTAGGAGGATTTTGCTCTTCAGTAAAATGAGAATTAAATACCCCCACAGATGCTCCAGTACACTGGTTACCTTCAGTAACACCAACCTTAAGAACAGAGGAATCTGAAAAGCATTTAGAATGTCGATGAGATGAAAAAGTGATGGAGGTAGTAAACTTTTTCATGGGTTCTGGGGGCACCATTTGTGATGAATGACAATCCATTTCTTCAGGTGGCACACAAGCAGGTTCTACTAATTCTGACAGCCAAGGGTTCATCCTTTCACGGAATGGCATTCGAAGCCCCTTGCTAATTTTGAAGTCATCAGCTGTAAAGTTTTGAAATGGGGAATGACTTTGTAACTGCAAGGAATTCCAAACTTCAAAATGGGGGTTGTTCTGGTCTAGTGATCTGGAAAGGTTGATGTGCCTGGTTCTCCATGATGATGGGCTCTGTTGTCCTCTGATCATTTCTGAAGTAGCAGCAGATCTGAAAACGCAAGGGCGGCTGTCCAATTGTGGTTGTTCAGCAGTTAGAGTCCTGAAACATCCTTTTTCATGGCTCTCAATAATAATGTGACTACATACAGCTTCTGGCTGGCATCCTATTCCCCGTGGACTCCGTAAACCCTAGAAGATATAAACAAGTTCTTACTTGAAGTAGTGTAAACAGTTATATAAAATTCAGTTTTACATTCAGGCTATGATTTGACCATGAAGATCATTTTGATCTTTTACAATAAAACAGGTAAGAACACAACAAGAAAAAGACAGTTAACTATAGAATAAAATGGCTCACGATAACTAAGACTACGCAGTTAATTTCCTGTAAAAATTTTTCACTAAAGTAACAAAAGCAAAGACCACTGTTGTCCCCCAGTATTCTCACAGTTTTTCTTTTAGTAACAAAGTCCCTTACCTCAACTTTTGCTGGTCACATGGCCACCAAGCTGGAGACGTTTCCAGTTTCTTTTGCAGCTAGTTATAAGCCCATATGACTAGGTTTAGGCGAACAGGTTACGCACAAAAGCAGTAAGTACAACTTCTGCTTCCTGTCCTTAATAAAATCAAGTTCTTGACCTCCATGTTCTTACTACCACCATCACTACCATCACCATTACTCTTGCCAGCTGAAAATGGTGATGTCTAGAACAACCCTGGAAGCAACGTGCAAGGATGGCTTGGCTGCCCAGTCAGCTTGGGTCTTCAGATGACCTCAAGGCGCAGAGCTCCCTTTCCTATCCTGGACTATCACATGAAAGTAAAATAAAATTCTACCTTATTTGAGCCATTGTATTTTTGGGTCTCTTTGTTACAGAAGCTTGGCGTACACCCTAGTATTTTACCACAAATAATAGGAAAAACAACTAGTACCTCTTCCTGGGGTGTAGGATCAGTACCTAAAGATACCATAAATATAACATTTCTTAAAGATTTCTGTGTTTTATCTATAAAGTCATAACCTGGCAACTACTTGATGATATAGCCACATTTGATTTTATATAAAAACATTTTAAATTATACTGCCACTTCCTACATAATGGAGTAGATGTACTTTCCCCTATTTCTCCTGCTAGGTACAACTGAATATTCTGGACATCACATATAAAACAAACTTAAGAAGAAACTAAAAGATGTAAAGAAGCCAAACTGGCTAGGGACCTTGGGATCTGAGGAATGACATGGTAGTGAGATCCCTAGGGTTTCTTTTTACCTCAAATATATACCAGATTTGGAGCTGAAGAAGCCAGTGACCTAGGAACAAAGAGCACAGAAAAAAGCTCTAACAAAAACCTGCTCTCATTAGCTAAAAAAAAAAACAGTAAAGGTGAAGTCCAGCAAGACAGAAAACTTTTAGACAATAATTGCTCTATTCCAGCCAAACACCACAGAAAAAATACTGTGGCCTCAGCCACATCTATACCAGCAAAGGCCAAGTAAAGAGCCTAGAATTCTACCCTTGCAAACCTATACTGAGGCACCTCAACATCCAGGCCAAGGTGGTATTAGAGATGGCCAAGGAAAAGCCCAGGACTTATTTTCACACCAGCTGGCTGGTAATGAGCTAATTCTCATGTGGTGTCAGCGGTGTCAATGGTTTCAGTGGAGACCACACAGAAGACCGGACTTTCATCCCCACTCAGAAGTAATGAGGTGCCCTGCTCTCTCCCAGCTGCAGACTGGAAGAAAATATTTGAAAATTCCATATCCAATAAAAGACTTGTATCTAACATATATAAAGAACTCTGAAAACTCAACAGTAAAAAATAAAAGACAATCCAATCAGAAAAATAGGCAATAAAAATAGACATTTCACTGGAAAGGATAGAGATGGGAAAGAAGGGCATGAAAAGATGTTCAACACCATTAATCATTAAGGAAATGCCAATTGAAACCACAATAAGATAGCATTACATATCTATCAGAATGGCTAAAACAAAAAACAGTGACAACACCAAATGCTAGTGAGGCTGTGGAGTAACGGAATCACTCACACATTACTGGTGGGAACTAATAAAATAGTTCAACTACTCTGGAAAATGGTGTAGCAGTTCTCAAAAAACTAAACATACAACTACCATATGACCCAACGATAGCACTTCTGTTCCCACAGAAACAAAGACTTATGTTTACCAAAAACCTGCACATCAATGTTTTCAGCAGCTTTACTTATAATAGCCTAAAATTGGAAAACAACCAAGATGTCATTCAATAGGTGAAATTTTTTTTTTTTAGGAAGATTAGCTCTGAGCTAACATCTGCTGCCAATCCTCCTCTTTTTGCTGAGGAAGACTGGCCCCGAGCTAACATCCATGCCCATCTTCCTCTACTTTGTATGTGGGACACCTACCACAGCATGGCTTGCCAAGCAGTGCCATGCCCACACTTGGGATCCGAACCGGCGAACCCCAGGCCGCCGAAGTGGAATGTGCACACTTAACTGCTGCACCACCGGACTAGCCCCAATAGGTGAATATTTAAACAAACTGCAATACATCCATATCATGGAATACTACGCAGTAATAAAAAGGAACAGACTAGTGATACACACAACAATCTGGATATTTTCCACAGAATTATGCTGAGAAAAGCCAATTTTAAAAGTTGCATATCATATGGTTTTATTTATATAACATTCTTGAAATGACAAAATTATAGGAATGAGATCAGATTTATATTTGCCTGAGGTTAAGAAATGGGTGAGGGCAAGAGAGAAGTGGATATAGCTATTACAGGGCAACATAAGGGACTCTTGTGATGATGTAAATGTTAACTATCCTGACTGTATCAGTGTTAATATCCTGGTTGTGATATATTATTACAGATTTGCAAGATGTTACCATTGGTAGAAATTGAGTAGAGGGTAAAAGCAATCCTTCTATACTATTTACCACTGCATATAAATCTACAATTATTTCAAAATAAAATGTTAAATTTTTTAAAAAGCCAATAAATTAATTAAACACCACTGGATAAAACTAACACTTTAAAAATAATATTTTTATTCCATGGCTTCTTATTACCCTGACACTACCTGACATACCACTGGGAAATAAATATTCCAATTTGAGAAACATAAACTTAATCCAGCCTCTTAAAACTGGGCATAATTAGATATGCCCAGTATAATTATACTCATCCCCAAAGATATTTCTTCCTCCTTTCCAACAATCCATACCTTACCATTTTTTTTGAATATTCCAAGTCCTACAATCTCCCATCGCCTCTTTCAAGTTTTATAATTATAAACATCTTTCACAATAAACTTTCCATTTAAAAAATTCTTATAGCTTTAGTCTTTGGCAAATAAATTTTAGTATTTTTATATAACCTTTTCCAGATAAGCTATAAAAACTTTTGTTACATCCCAACAATGATTAACTAGATATGTAACAGGCTCTTAAAAGCTATTGTTCAGCTGAACAAAATCCAACACTCTTTCAAGATAAACTCACTCAGTAAACTAGAAATGAAAGGGACTTCCTCAACCAGATCAAGGCTATCTACAAAAAGATGCACAGCTAACATTATACTAAATGGCGAAACAGTAGATGCTTTTCCCTTAGGACAAGAACAAAACAAGTGCGTCCATTCTCCCTGTTATATTCAACGTCATCCTGGAGGGTCTAGTCAGGGCAATTTGGAAAGCAATTAGAGAAATTTAGATTGGAAAGAAAGAGGTAAAACTATCTCTATTTGCAGAAGACATGATCTTCTATATAAAAAACCCCAAGGAAATCACACAAAACCAACTAGGACTAATAAACAAGTTCAGCAAAGTTGCAGGATATGAGCTCAATATACAAAACTCAACTATATTTCAATACACAGTGAACAATCTAAAAATGAAATTAAGAAAACAGTTCCATTTCCAATCGCATAAAAAAGAATAAAATGCTTAAGAATATATTTACCTAAATAAAATAAGAGTACTATACTATAAAACATTGTTGAAAGAAATTACAGAAGATCAAAATAAATGGAAAACTGGCCCAATGGATTGGAAGATTTAATATTGTTAAGATGGCAATAATTCTCATATTGATCTACAGATTCAAGGCAATTCCTACCAAAATCCCAGCTGGCAGTTTTTGCAAAAATTGACAAGCAGATCCTAAAATTCATATAGAAATTCAAGGGACCCACAGTGGTCAAACCAATCTTGAAAATGATGAACAAAGTTGGAGGACTCACTTTCTGATGTCAAAACTTAACTACACAGCTACAGTAATCAAAAAGGTAAGGTGGTACCGGTACAGGGATAGACATATAGATCAAGGGAATAGAACTAACAGTACAGAAATAAACACTGACATTTATGGTGAGTTGATCTCCAACAAAGGGGCCAAGAGAATTCATGGGTAAGAATCATTTTTTCAGTAAACAGTCCTGGGACAACTGAATATGCATGTGCAAAAGAATGAATTTGCCCTCTATATATAAAACTCTAAGGAGACAAGCAACAAAAGTAAAAATATATAAATTGGACATCAAAATTTAAAACGTCTGTGCATCAAAGCACACAATCAGCAGAGTAAAAAGGCAACCTACAGAATGGGAGAAAATATTTGCAAATCTGGTGAGGAGTTAATATCTAGAATATATAAAGAACTCTTACAACTCTAAAATGAAAAAATAAACAACCTGATTCAAAAAGGGGCAAAGGTCTTGAAAAGACACTTCTCCAAAAAAGAGAGACAACTGGCCAACAAGCATATGATGCTCAACATTGTTAATCATCAGGGGAATGCAAATCAAAACCATAACAAGACATAACTTCACATGCGTAAGATGGCCATTATCAAAAACACAGAAAGTCACAAGTATTGGTGAAAATGTGGAGAAACTAGAATCCTTGTCCACTTTTGGTAGGAACGTAAAGTGGTACAGCTGCTATGGAAAACAGTACAGCAGTTTGACAAAACTTAAAAACAGAATGAGCACATGATCTAACAATTCCACTTCTGGGTCTACACTCAAAAGATTAAAAGCAGGGTCTCAAGGAGATATTTGTATGCTCCTGTTCACAGGAGCACTATTCACAATAGCCAAAAGGTGGAGGTAATTCAGTGTCCATTGACGAAAGAATGGATAAACAAAATGTGGTATATGCATACAACAGAATGTTATTCTGCCTCTAAAAAGAAGGAAGTTCTGACACATGATACAACATGGATAAACCCTGAGGACATTAGGCTAAGTGAAATAAACCAGTCACAAAAAGACAAATACTGTACAATCCTACTTTTATGAGACACCTAAAGGAGTCAAATTCATAGAGACAGAAATTAGAATGGTGGTTGCCAGAGACTGGGGAGAAGGGAAAATGGGGAGTTGTAGTTTGATGGATATATAGTTTCAGTTTTACAAAAAGAAGAGTTGTGGAGATAGGCTGTACAATAATGGGAATATAGCTAACACTACTGAATTGGATACTTAAAAATGTTTAAGATGGTAAATTTTATGTATATTTTACCACAATTTTAAAAAATAAAAAAACTTTTATCACCTCAAAGGGGATCATAGACTTAAATATAAGAACTAAAACTAAATCTCTTTGAAGAAAATGATAAATCTTTGTGACTCTGGGACATGCCATGATTTCTTAACATGACACCAAAAGCACAAGCTATCATAAAAGAGAAGTATAAGTTGGACTTCATCAAAATAAAAAACTTGTGCTTCAGAGGTCACCATTAAGAAAGTGAAACGATAGCACATAGGGGAAAATATCTGCAAATAAATATCCAGCAAGAGTCTATTATTCAGAATATACAAAGAACTCTTACAATTCAACAGTAAAAAGACAACTACATTCAAAGGATTTAAATTTAGACAACTAAATGGGCAAAGGATTTGAATAGAGACATTTCTACCAAGAAGATAAATGACAAATAAGCATATGAAAAGGCATTCAACAGCATTTATCATTAGGAAAATAAATCAAAACACAATGAGATACCACTTCATATCCATCATAATAGCTATAATCAAAAAGAAAATAACAAATGTTTGAAAGGATGTGGCAAAATTGGAACCTTCATATACTGCTGGTGGGAATGCAAAGTGGTGCCGTTACGGTATATACCCAAGAAATGTGAAAACATATTCACTCAAAAACTTTTACACTTATATTCATAGCAGCACTATTCACAATAGCCAAAAAAGTTGGGGGGGGGGGGAGTGTATCAACTGGTGAATGGACAAATAAAATATGATACATTCATACAATGGAATATTACTTGGCAATAAAACGTAATTAAGTACTGATTCATGCTACTACACAACATGGATGAATCTTGAAAACATTATGCCAAGTAAAATAAAGGAGTCACAAAAGATCACATATCATATGATTCCATTTACATGAAATGTCCAGAATAGGAAAATCCATACAGAGTGGATTAGTCATTGCCTATGGCTAGGGGAATTGGGGTGGGGGGGAGGGGAGAAGGGATGATAAAAATGTTCTAAAATTAGGTTATTGTACAATTCTGTAAATAAAGTACAAACCATTAAATTATAGACTTTAAATGGGTAAACCTTATAGTATGTAAAGAGTACTCCAATAAAACTCTTACAAAAGTACTGTTTAGCTGATATATGTCCTTTAGAAATTTCCAGAGACTATTTCTCAATTAAAGTTTTCACTTAGATCTATTTCAGTTTTATCAGAATGTATTATTCTCTTATTGCTCAGCTTAATATTGCTAGTCACAGACTTCATAAAACAAGCCAGAAAAGATAGAAAAAATAGTTCTTCCCTGTCACATAAAACAAAACACACACATGTGCATGCGCATGCAAACACAGAGAAATCTAGCACTAAAAGCAAAATCTACCCTCCACAAAGAAATGAAACATGGATTACTACTCCATGCAAAACTTCCTTGAAAATCAAAAAGGTATGGAAATAAATGCTTTTAAAAACAAATACGGGTTACCATAAATTTGACTGTAAAATTTTAGAAAAATTTATAAATTAACACAGAATTACCTGGCAAGAGTAATTTTATAAGTTGTTCATGGTTTTATTTTTTAGGACCTCGAAACAAAAAATTTAAAAAAAACAGCTGAAACAATTTCTACTTGTATTAGAATCAACAAGTGTTCTTTTTAAATGTTTTCTGGAAAAACCTGAAAATCTTGCTGTACATTTAAAATCAATCCCAAACCTATTAAGATGAGTAGAACCTGATTATTTATATTCAAAACAACTTAAACATACAACAGCAAACCTAAGCAATAATATTGTTCACCTATGTTGTAGCAAGTATCAGAAATTCATTCCTATATATGGCTCAATAATATTCCATCATATTGGATATATGACACTTTATCCATTCATCAGTTGATGGACATTTAGCTGTTTCCACTTTTTGGCTTTTGTGAACAATGCTGCTACGAAAACTTAGGTATAATTTTTTGTTTGACCAACTGTTTTTCAATTCTTTTAGGTATATATCTAGTACTGGAATTGCTGGGTCATACTATTATTTATTATTCCGCATTATTATTATTGCAATCCTATCAACTGTTTGAGGAACTGCAAATCTGTTCCCCACACCAGCTGCACTATTTTACATTCCCACCAGCAATGTATAAGGGTTCCAATTTCTCCGTACCTTTGCCAAGCTTTTTATTCTCCATTTTTAAAATAAAGCTATCTTAGCAGGTTTGAAATGGTACCATTGTTCTTTATTTCCTCATATGGCTTTGTGTTACTGTCTAGTGGCCTTTCATTTCACCTGAATGACTCCCTGTAGCATTTCTCGCAGGAAAAACCCCTAGGTTAATGTTTACCTGGTCTTAAATTCTTGTACATTTCGAAAGCTAGTTTTGCCAGATACAGAATTCTTCTTTGGCAGTTTTTTCCTTCAGCACCTTAAATACATCATCCCACTCCCTTTAGGCCTCCATGGTTTCTAAAGAGCACTTGACTGTTAATCTTACTGAAGATCCCTTGTAAGTGATGACTTGCTTCTCTATTGCTGCGTTTAAGATTTCCTGTCTTTGATTTTCAACAATTTGACTATAATGTGTCTTGGTGTGGAACTCTTTCAGTTTATCCTGCTTAGAGTTTACTAAGCTTCTTAGAAGTGTAGATGTACGTTTTCCATGAAATTTGGGAAGTTTTCAACAATTACTTCACCAAGTATTATTTTTGTCCCTTTCTCTCCCCCTGGGACTTCCATTATACATGTGTTGGTACATTGGTACGTTTGGTGATATCTCATGGCACTGTTAATTTTTCTTTATTCTTTTCTCTTTCTGGGCCTCAGACTTGGTAATCTCAATTGACATATCTTCAAGTTCACAGATCCTTTGTTCTGCCCGCTCAAATCTGCTAGTGATTTTTCATTTCAATTATTGTATTTTCACCTCCAGAATTCATTTATAATTTCTATTCCTCTTTTGATATCTCTATTTGGTGAGACGTTCTTTTCTTTGTTTTCTTCAGTTCTTTGTCCATGACTTTCTTTAGCTCTTTGAGCATATTTAAGACAGTTGATTTGAAATCTTTTTCAAAGAAGTATAATTACTGTGCTTCCTCAGGGGCAGTTTTTATGAACTACTTTTTTTCCTGAGAATGGTCATACTTTAAGTGCATAATAATTTGTTGAAAATTGGACATATCAAATATTACAGTGTGGCAACTCTGGATATCAGATTCTCCCTCCTACCTGGGGTTTGTTGTTGTTGCTTGTTTTGGGTTGTTTGCTACTTTTCTAAACTACTTTTGTAAAAAGTTTGTATTCTTTGTTGTGTGTGGCACTGAAGTCTATGTTCTCTGAGCTTAACGGTCAGCTATAGTTTTGACAGAGTTTCCTTAAACACTTGCAGCCAAAAAAAAGAAAACAAAAACAAAAAAAACCCTTACTGAAATGCAACAACTCTTTACTTCAGTAAGTGTTCCTTTTTATTTTTAAGTTCTTACTAGATTCCAGAGTTCTGCAAAAGTTGATTCTGACACATTGTCTAGTCTAGTAGGTGTTTTTGTGCAGGAACAGAGCCTTAGAGTGTATGACTTCACCATGTTTGGTAACATCACTCACAAATGTTTCATATGCATTAAAAAAGTATTTGAACTTTGACTATGCTGATTGCTACTATCAAATACATATTCTTTATCATATTGAGGCATTGTTCTCTAATTTAAAGAAATATTTTTAATTGGAAACAGATTATTATTTTTTATTTTTATTTCCACAATACCTTCTTGGAGCCTATTAAAATAATTGTGGTTTTCCTACTAATGTAAAAATATATGTTTATAATTTCCTAATACTGAACCATCTGCTTTGCTAGATCAACCCTACCTGCTTGTGATACGTTATTTTTAAAAATATAATACTGAATATCAAACAATAATATTTAAACATTTTTACATCTGCATTTGCCACAGAAGATTCTTTCTTTTTTAATATATACTTTTTTATTCCAATAAGAACACTTAATATGAGCTCTGGCCTCTTGATAAAGGGTACATCTCTTTTTTAAATGCACAGTGGAGTATTACTAACTATAGGCACCATGTTGTGGGGTGGATCTCTAGAACTTGCTCATCTTGCATAACTGAAACTATAAACTGTTGAACAGCAATTCCCCATTTTCCCCTCCCCATAGCCCTGGCAACCACCATCTACTGTTTCTATGAGTTCAACTATTTCAGAAACCTCATATAAGTAGAATTATGCAGTTGTACTTCTGAGACTGGCTTATTTTATTTAGCATAATGTCCTCATGTTCAGTCATATTGTTAGACATGGCAGGATTTCCTTCGTTTTTAAGGCTGAATAATATTCCATTGTGTGTGTGTGTGTGTGTGTGTATATATATGTATATGCCACATTTTCTTTTTTTTTTAAAGATTGGCACCTGAGCTAACAACTGTTGCCAATCTTCCTTTTTTTTTTCCTGCTTTTTCTCCCCAAATCTGCCAGTACATAGGTGTATATTTTAGTTGCGGGTCCTTCTAGTTGTGACATGTGGGATGCCACCTCAACATGGTCTTATGAGTGATGCCATGTCTGTGCCCAGGATCTGAACCAGTGAAACCCTGGGCTGCTGAAGCGGAGCATGTGAACTTAACTGCTTGGCCACAGGGCCGGCCCCTATACCACATTTTCTTTATCCACTCATCTGTCAATAACATAGCAACTATTATGAATAATGCTGCAGTTATCACAGGAGTGCAGATATCAAAGATCCTTATTTTAATTCTTTTGGATATATACCCAGAAGTAGAATTGGTGGAGCACACAGTAATTCCATTTTTAACTTTTTGAGGGCTCTCCATACTGTTTTCTATAGCAGTTACAACACCTTACATCCCCTACAACAATGTACAAGGGTTCCAGTTTCTCCCCATCCTTTCTAATCCTTGTTATCTTTTGATTTTTTGATAGCAGCCATCCTGATGAGTGTGAGATGATATCTCATTGTGGTTTTTATTTGCATTTGATGATTAGTGATGTTGAGCATGTTTTCAGGTACTTGGGCAGTTATATATCTTCTTTAAAGAAATGTCTATTCAAGTCCTTTGCTCATTTTTTTAATCAGGTTGGTAGGTTTTTTCTTTTTTTTTTCTGCTATTGTGGTGTAGGAGTTCCTTACGTATTTTGAATATTGACCCAAGATATAAGCTGTGCAAATATTTTCTTTCATTCCACACTTTGCCTTTTCATTCTGTTGATTATTTTCTTTGCTCTGAAGAAGCTTTTTAATCTGATGTAGTCCCAGTAGTCTATTTTTATTTTTGTTTTCTATGCTATAATTTATGTAAGCCTCATAGCAGCCACAAAGAAAATACCTACAGAAGACAAAGATGAGAAAAAAAGAAAGCAATCAAAACAAATCCCTAAAAAAGAATCAGCAAATCACAAAGGACTGCAGCTAGAGAGGAAGAGAGACAAGAGAACTACAAAACAGACAGAAAACAATTAACAAAAATCAATAGTAAGTCCTTCGCTATCAATAATTACTTAAAACGTAAATGGATTAAACTTCCCAATCAAAAGACAGAGAGTGGCTAAATGGATGAATAAGCAAGATGCAACTATATGCTATCTACAACAGACTCACTTTGGATTTAAGGACACCCATAGGCTGAAAGTGAAGGGATGCAAAAAAGATATTCCACACAAATGGTAACCAAACAAGCACAGGAGTGACTTTACTAATATCAGACAAAATAGAGTTGAAGTCATAATTGTCACAAGAGACAAAGAAGGTCATTACATAATGATAAAAGAGTCAATTCATCTGAAAGAAATAACAGTTACGAATATATATGCACCCAACATCCAAGCACCTAAATATATAAAGCAAATATTACAAGAACTGAAGGGAAAAATAGACAGCAATACAATAATAGAAAACTTCAAATACCCCACTTTCAATAATGGACAGAACTTCCAGACAGAAAACCCAATAAGGAAACAGTGGACTTGAACAACACTATAGATCAAAAGATTCTAAGACCTATAAAGATAACTAAAGCCAACAGCGACAAAACATGGAATATTCTCTAGGATAGATCATATGTCTGGTCAAATAACAAGTCTTAACAAATTCAAGAAGATTGATATCATACCAGGTATCTTTTCTGACCACAATGGAATAAAACTAGAACTCAGTAAGAGTAGGAAAACCAGAAAATTCACAAATATGTGGAAATTAAATAATATACTCTTGAACAACCAATGATTCAAAGAAGAAATCAAAAGGGAAATTAGAAAATATCTTGAGACAAATGATAATGAAAACACAACACACCAAAACTTACGGGATGCAGTAAAACCAGTACTAAGTGGGAAATTTATAGTGATAATTCCCTATGTTAAAAGAAAATAGGTACTGGCCCAGTGTTGTAGTGGTTAAGTTTGCGCACTCTGCTTCAGCAGCCTGTAATTTGCGGGTTTAGATCCCAGGCAAGGACTTACATATCAGTCATCAAGACATGCTGTGGCAGCGTAGTACATACAAAATTGAGGAAGACTGGCAGAGATGTTAGCTCAGCGACAACCTTCCCTAGCAAAAAGAGGAAGACTGGCAATAGATGTTAGCTCAGGGCCAATCTTCCTCATCAAAAAAAGAAAGAAAGAAAGAAAACAAAGATATCAAAAAATAAAGCCTAACTTTATACTCAAGGAACTAGAAAAAGAACAAACTTAACGCAAGGTAGCAGAAGGAAGGAACTAATAAAGATTAGAACAGAAACAAATGAAACAGAGAGCAGGAAAACAATAGAAAAAATCAATAAACCTAAGAGATGGCTATTTGAAAAGATAAACAAAATTGAAAAACCTTTAGCTAGACAAAGAAAAAAGGAGGACTCAAGTAAATAAAATCAGAAATGAAAGAAGAGACATTACAACTGATGTCAAAGATTCTTTCATAATTTTCTGTTTCAAGTTGCCTGTGAAATTTTTTTATCCACATTCTGTTAGTATTCTCAAGTAAACTGTGAAATTTTTATTTTCTTTTACACATTAGAACTGTTTAGATAGCATTATTGATAGTTTGAAAGACTCTCCTATATAAACATCTGAATCAGGTATATTTTCCCCAACTTTTTGTTATGAATATACCAAAAAGTTGATAGAGGGCTATCTCAGGGACTTCTGGTTTCTTATTCCACATGTAAGGAGCCTGGAAGTCGCCACTCTGCCCTAACAACAAGTAAAAAACTGAACAAATTGAAAAATGAACAACTTTTCTTGGATCCATAAGAGAAGTAAGGACACAGGGCAAACTGCTGCCCCCAAGAAGAAAGACAGGTAAATACAGGGAGTCAAGGCTTACAGGAGCAACTATTCAGCAGACCATCCTGGGAACCAGTATTGGGGCAGGAAAACCTGAACTGTACTTGAGCTGCTGGAGGCTCAAGGTGGACAAATCAGACCTTTAAAAACTCCAGGAGTCTCAGTCATAGGGGTATCCCTAACACTTTTCTGAGTTTTACCCTCCAAGAGCTTGACCAGGTTCTCACAGTAAATAGTAGAGAAAAATTCCAGCAAGTTTTCAGCAGGGGGTGAAGAAAAGAAATCATTCTGAAATATGCCAGAGCACTCTGTTCTTCTTAACAAGGCCTGCCCTCAGGAGAAACTACTGAACCAGAGCCTAATCTGCTGAGGTATTATCAGAGCCTAACTGACCTGGGGGAGGAGAAATACCCAGGTTCAGTTAGCTCCAGCCTTCCACATGAGGGAAGGGAAATACTTAACTCCAGCTCACTCTAGCCTTCCACATGGGAGAGACAAATATCCATCTCCAGCCCACTCTAGCCATCCTGTCCTACATAAGAGAAGAGAGAAAAGAATGCTTTCCCTCCCGACAGATCTTACCACGTTACTAAAGGCATATTTACAACAGTACCTCTTTTACCTGACACATTATGTCCACTTACGAGGAAAAATTTACAAAACACACATGATGAGAAAACAGCTACTTTGGAGAGTTACGTCAGCATAATGGCAGAGTGACCTCTTCCCCTGGACTCTCCCCCTTAAAATACAACCAAAAGCACCGACAACATAACTAACAATAATGTACAACTGAAATTTCACAAGGTTGTAAACTATCATAATCTTAATAAAAAGTTAAAAAAATACAACCAAAAGGACATTCAAACACCAACAGAGGACGTTCACACAACACAAAAGATGCCTGAGAGACCCACACCCATACGTCTGAAGGTGGCGGTTGGACTGGATCCTCCAGAGGAAGTTGAAGCTGATTGAGATGAGCTCCATGGAGGGAGAGGGGCTGGTTGGGGAAGGTGTGCAGCTGAGGAGAGGTGCACCATCCCCACCCAGAGCTCCAGCCCCACAATCTAGCCCCATGATCACCAGGAGCACGGCACAGTGAGAGAGGGGCCAGCTGGGGGAGCTGTGCAGCTGAGGAGAGGCGCCCCGTCCCCCACCAGTGCTCTAGCCCCACAATCACCTGGAGCATGGTGCAGAGAGAGAGGGGCCGGCTGGGGGAGGTTAGCAGCTGAGGAGAGGCAGCTTGTCCCCGCCTGGCACTCCAACTCCACATTCTAGCCCCATGATCGCCAGGAGCACAGCAGTGAGAGAGGGGTCAGTTGGGGGAACTGTGCAGCTGAGGAGAGGCGCCCTGTCCCCCACCAGTGCTCCAGCCCCACAATCACCTGGAGCACAGTGCAGAGAGAGAGGGGCCGGCTGGGTGAGGTGCACAGCTGAGGAGAGGCGCCCCATCCCCACCTGGTGCTCCAGCCCCACGTTTGCCCAGAGCACAGCACAGCATGTAGAGAGAAGCGGCAGCTGGTGGAGCCCCATGAGTGCGCAGAGCATGATGCAGAGAGAGAGGCAGTGGTTGCAGAGGCATGCAAGATCTAAGAAAGTGCCCCTTCCTCTGTCTGGCACTCCAGTCCTGTGACCGCCCAGAGCTCCACACAGAGAGACAAGCAGAGACTGGGGGAAGCACGGGAGAAGGCAAGCACACCTCCCCTGCCCAGTGCTCCAGATCCGCCATCAGCCACAGCATCGCACAGTGAGAAAAGCAGTCAGTGGCCGGAGCTGGGGAGCCCCCATGATCATGCCCCCAGAATTCACAGCACCTGAGCCCCGCCCAGTGGAGGCAACGTGGCAGTGGCAGTGGCAACCAGACAGTAACACCATGTGGAGGCAAATATCCACACCATCAAGCAGTCTGAGAATGTATAGTAAATCTCCAGACCAGAAGAAAAACGACAAGTACCCAGAAACCAATCCTGAAGACACAGACAACCATAACCTAAATGATAAAGAATTCAAAATAGCTATCATAAAAAAAATTAGTTACAAGAAAACATAGAAAGACAAATTAATGAACTCAGGAGCTTCTTCACAAAAGAGATCGAAAATTTAAGGAAGAATCAATCACAATTGTTAGAGATGAAAAAGACAATGGATGAGATTTAAAAAATGTGGACTCCCTAAACAACAAAATTGATAATATGGAAGACCAAGTTAGCAATTTAGAAGACAATACTATGGAAATGTTTCATAGGGAGCAGAAGAGAAAACTAAGACTAAAAAGAAATGAAGAAGCTCTCAGAGAAATATCTGACTCACTTAGGAAATGTAACATAAGAATTATAGGTATTCCAGAGGAGGAAGAGAAGGAGAATGGAGCAGAAAGCTTGTTCAAAGAAATAATAGCGGAGAATTTCCCAAACCTGGGTAAGGAGATGGAAATCCACGTGAAAGAGGCTACCAGAACTCCCAACTACGTTAATGTAAAAAGATCTACTTCAAGGCATATAGTAGAAAGCTGGCAGGAGTCAATGACAGAAAAAATACTAAGGGCAGCAAGGCAGAAAATAACTTACAAAGGAACCCCTATAAGGCTTTCAGTGGATATCTGAGCAGAAACCTTACAGGTTAGGAGAGAGTGGATTGATATATTAAAAATCATGAAACACAAAAACTTTCTGCCAAGAATACTCTATCCAGCGAAAATCTCCTTAGATATGATGGAGAAATAAAAACTTTCCCAGATAAACAAAAGCTAAGGGAGTTCATTGCCACAAGACTCCCCCCTACAAGAAATCCTCAAGAACGCCCTCATACCTGAAAGGAAGGAAAAAAAACAACAACAACAAAAGGAAAGGGACTACCAGGCCCTGAGCAAGGAGATGAATAGGTAGGCAATAATCAGAAAACGGCAGCTCTCTATCAGATCAGGTTGGTAAACACTTAACTTTTACAACAAGGAAAAGAAAAGGAAAACACCAAAATAAAAATTATCTCATCATTTTAACCACAAATTCACAACACAACATGGAATAAGATATGACAAAAATAAGTTAGAAGAGAAAGAGGAAACAGACAGAATCAGTATAGTCTAAGGAAATAAGAGGCAATCAGAAAATGGACTACCTCATCTACGAGACTTTTTATACGAACCTAATGGTAACCACTAAACAATTAGAACAGACACATATATGGTAAGCAAGCAGAAAATGAAGAAAATCAACATAGAAAACTACCTAATCAAATCGGTAGCCCAATATACATGGGACAAGAAACAAAGGATATGCAGAAGAATCAGAAAACGTGATAAGATGGCATTATTAAGCCCTCTTATGTCAATAATCACTCTAAATGTAAATGGACTGAATTCCCCAATCAAAAGACACAGAGTAGCAGGATGGATTAAAGAACATGACCCAACATTATGTTGCCTCCAGTAAACACATCTCAGCTCAGTTTTGTAATCTAACCTAATGTGGTGGATAGAATTTCAAAGTCAAGATATTTTGCACTGACGAAATACTGAAATTACTAATTTCAAATGAACTTTTAACCAAAAGGTAGTTAATCCAAGAGAAATAAGCCCACATAAAAAAATACTAAACTTAGGGGGCCGGCCCCATGGCTGAGTGGTTAAGTTCGCGTGCTCGGCTTTGGCAGCCCAGGGTTTCACCGGTTCAAATCCTGGGCATGGACGTGGCACCGCTCATCAAGCCATGCTGAGGCGGTATCCCACATGCCACAACTAGAAGGATCCACAACTAAAAATATACAACTATTTACTGGGGGGCTTTGGGAGAAAAAGGCAAAAGAAAATCTTTAAAAGAAAAAAGAATACTAAACTTAAAATAGCTATGTAATATAAATTGTAATGCCCTCTATGTTTATAAAATATTATAAAGTAAAATACAAGATACCCTTTACTTTTATAATGAGTAAATTGCAATATTGCAAATCGTAAAAAACTTTTGGGTACTTTCAAAAAAAGCCAGCTATGTTGAGCTGCTACCTAGGTATTTTACAGTATGATAACCCTGCTCACACCCAGAGTCTGGACAGTTAGCTAAGGACTTGAGCTGGAGATTCCCTCCACAAGCTCCTGTTTTGCTTTTCCTGGGGCACCTTTTAAAATAACCACTTAGAGAGCCCTTGAAAACTTAGTGACCTTCACCCCAACCACCTTATAAGTAATAGGTACTTGCTACCTGCTCTTTATCTCCTGCTTGCTTGTGACCTGGGACAGAGGACTGCCCTTCCCCAGCTCATTGCAAAGCCCCCACCCACGCCTGGCCCCCTGCTTCTGGGATCTATAAGTAATAAATCTCGTGATTTGACTTTCTTTGTGTGAGTGTACTGTAACTGTGCCTTCAATCTAAATGATGCTGGGGTTTCACTTCCCTGAAGTGGGAGCTTGGATGCTGAGGCCCCACATGGGTGGCCTGTGCCTCCTCATTTAGCAGGTCATAATCTGCATATTCTTAATTTAATACATCAGCTACGGGCCCCACAACACGACTGACCATGCAGGGATTGGGGGTGAGGGCTATTAGGTCCTGGGGACCAAGGAGAGTTCGCCTAGATTAGCACAGGAGGGGGAGGTCAGCTGGTGGTTCCTCTGTGTTGGTGGTCAGGACCAGGGTGTTGAGATTGGAGAGCCAGCCCTAAACGGTGACAGAGGCAAGTCTACCAATGGTATCATGGAACCCTAGGCAGGCAAACACTGTCGAGACAAGTGCCTCCTATTTTGCTGCATTTCATTCCTTGCTATTGTTGCAAAGTGTCCCCCAAACCCATGGGATATTAGTGTCCCACTCCTGGCGTGGTGCAGCAAAACAAACTCCTGCGAAAAGTGAGGACCATAAGCATATGGTACCAGCTCCTCTCAAGTCCCCAGAGGAGGTCAAAAAACTACTAGACGCCTGCAAGATCTCTGCTCAAATGGGTTGGGCTTTACTGAGCACAGTGGCATATCAACATGCCAAATCAATAGTACTATGTTCTTGGGGCTTGGGGACCTTCCCAAATACATGGGCTAACACTGCCCTGGTAGAGGTGGATCCTGACTCCTTGGAGGCTGACTGGGACACCCTAGAATGGGAGATGGCAGCATATGAGTAGGGGAAGAGGCAATCTCCTCCCAGGTGTTCCCTGTCACTATCCATCTAATCAAAACATCCAATGACAACCCACGTGAAAGAGAAATGGAGACGTTACTATGCCATCGTTGAAATGCAAAATTTTCTAGAAAAATTTGACCAAAGATAGGGGGAGAAGGGTGCCAACTGGCTTTTACAGGTCTTTGGAACTGATCCAAGCTGTTGCTCACAGCGGCTGAGATGTGCCAGTTGGCTGGATTAGCCAAAGATCCCAAAATTTACAATTTTTCAAAAACCCCAAGGTAGTGAGGGCCTGTTTTTATTACAGACACTCTAAAGGAGCCACCAGACTTGTCGCCCAGCAAGGGTGCTCCCAAACACATTGAGCCACTAGGGCAGGAGAAACAGACAAAACAAAAAAAGGGGACGGAATCTGAGGAAAAAACCCCACATAACTCCCGAGCCCACAGGGATAAGGAGGAAGAAGTTCTGCCTCTCTTGGCTTGGAGTTTTATGGTTTGGTACTGAGCCCATTCATCCATCACAGTTATTATAGCTCAGGCTCACTGTGAGTGGAAAACACTAGGTGAAGGGCACCTCATTTAAAATTGGGATAGTTTCATGGGTATATCATTTTGTTGAGCACCATGTTCCCAGAGACCCCCTAACCATTTCTAATCCAGAGGAGGTGTCTTTGGAGCAAAAGTCAAAGGAGTTCCTCTTAAAGGGTGCCCCCTGCCAAATTATAAGGCTATGCTGTTACAATTCATAGAAATGTCGGATACAGCAGAACAGGCATTAGACCACATCAACGCTGTAGCTAGACACAGAAAAGAAAATTTTCCTGAAGCCCTCTTGCACCCTCAGCTAAGAACCCAACAGAGGGGCCCTAGGGAATATGGGGGCTTCTGCACCCTTTATCGGTCCCCACTAAGGGGTGGCAACTCAATTCAGCTCCTTCCCTCATGAGATGACCCACAGGCTTCCCTGTATTGGCAGATCTGGAGATCAGGGATCCCTAACGACTTAATCTTGGGTCAGCCTGAACACAAGTTAAAAACTTGTGCTCAGGTGCTGTGGGATCTTCAAGAAATGGCCAGCACTGTTCCAGGAGCAAATGTCATCAACTCTCAGAACACCCTAACCCTAGTAGTGGGATCCAGGATCCCGTACCAGGATTTCCAAGAGTGGCAGCCACCAGGGCCCTTGCCCTAGGGATCCAGCAGTTCCCCAAAGCTTGTCTCTCTTCCAGTGGACAACCACCTGTATGCTTCTTTAAACATCCATTAGGACAGATATAACAAACAACATTTTACAGCTCTCATTGACACTGGAGCCCAAATAATTGCTTCCTGGAACACCTCCAAACATAAGCAAGAAGCACTCTTTAAATTACAAGGCATAACAGGTATTATTGTAGAAGGCGTTCAACTTTCATTGGATGTCATTATTGGAACAATCTCTATTAAAAATCTTTTAGTGGTGGTGGCCCCTTTGGCCCTCCCTTTTCCTGGTATAGGTATGGATGTCTTGATGTGCCGCCATGCCATTTGGAACAAACCCAAATTCCTGGCCTTCCTGATGGGAGTTGCATATTGAGAGCCTGTAAGACTGCCATCCCCACTTAAGATGGCAAATACTCTCAAACATCATTGACGACAGGGGACTGAGGGACTACAGCCCATAGTTTACGATTTATTAGGGGGTGGCTCCATGGCTGAGTGGTTAAGTTCATGAGCTCCAGTTTGGCGGCCCAGGGTTTTGCGGGTTCGGATCCTGGGTGCTGACCTAGCACCGCTCATCAAGCCATGCTGAGGCAGTGTCCTAGATAGCAGAGCCAGAAGGACCTACAACTAGAATATACAACTATGTACTGGGGAGCTCTGGGGAGAAGAAGAAGAAAAAAAGAAGACTGCTGACAGACGTTAGCTCAGGTGCCAATCTTTCAACAAAAAAAAGATTTATTAAAGGAAGGAGTCATTACACACACCATTTCTCCTTTCAGTTCCCTCATTTGGCCAGTATTACAGCCCACTACTACTGAGTGGCACCTTACTGTCAACTACCAAAAATTTAAACGCCCAGGTGCTCCCTGTTAAGGCTCCCATTCCCAACACTGTCCAGTTAATTGAGGCTATCCAAAGGGCTCCAGGGGGCATGATCAATCTAGCTAATACGTTCTATTCAGTATCGATTGTCGAGGAAATCACAGCTGCAGTTGGCTTTCATGTTCAAAGGCACCAAATATATCTTTACCTGGATACCTCTGGGCTATATTAACAGCCTGGCCATCACCCACAATCTTTGGCAGCAAGAACTGGATGCCCTTACAGTGTTCTCTTGCACCATCTGGCACTATATTGACGACATTCTAATCCAGGACCCCTCAAAGGAAGCAGTACATGAGGCCCTAATATGGCTGGTGACCCATCTACAACATAGAGGTTGGGCTATTGCCCCACATAAAATTCAAGGGCCAGCAACATTAGAAGATAGCATCATAGCAATACGATCACAACACTTGGCCATACCCCACTTTGGAAGATGCCACCACTGAGCTGCTGACACACAACAGCCCCACAGTAAATCTTCACAAGGGGCAGTCAGTGGGCAGGAGCAAAACTATAAAATGCAGATGCTTGCTATTGCTGGCCCTACTCTGTGCCTTTTGTGCCACCTCAGTCATCAGGCTTTTCCTCGATCCCAGAGAGGCAACATAGAACGTTGTTGGAAGTGAACAGTGCTTGTCCACAATTGCACCCAGGATGGGGGGACAATGTGTGTTGGAAGTCAACCCTAGAGGGGCTGTGCCCAAAATGCCACCAGGTGTGAATACTAGCCAGACGATTCAAGCCCTCTATCCTAAGTGGGATCAATGACATATATGCTTGAAGGCCACCAGCCATTACGTTGCCCTAATTTCACTCCTCCCTGGCTGACAGGCTTATGCAGTTCAGAACCATCTCTGGTAATATGAGGCCAAACATTAAACTGTCAGGAGTACATAACTAAATTTTCTTTAAACCAAGGTTCCACACATGCCTCCAACCTTTACTATTTATGGATGGAGACCTCCTATGCCTGGGAGGATAGCACCATCCAATCATTTGTGACATGCATCCCTGAGGACACCCAAAATTTACTGAGAATTTGTGATACCAGTAGACACTCCAACAGTGCAGATAAACATTACTTAGAGCATTCCAAATCTATGGGACCCTGTTAAACCCCTTGACCCCTCAGTCCCCTTTCTGGGAAGCTACCTGGAAGAGCCACACCCCTCTAGGATGGCTCCCTCCATCTGCAACAATGCTGGAGATGACAACACACAGCAACAACAGCACAGGACACAACTTCATCCCAAATGCTGCCTCTGCAACCTTTTGCTATACGAAAGATGACACTGAGGAAGATATGGGGGCTGATGATGGTGAGCACTCCTCAAGACTTGGTTGCTGAACTGAATGCTTGTTTATCTAAATTCCCTGCAGACGACCCCCTTGAGTGGCATTTTGCAGAGTTAACTATGTGTTTACTCCAAGGCACCCTTGCTTACCTCAACACTTGCTGCTGGAGTGTGAGGCAGTACTATGACCGCCAGGCTGCTCTCTGCTGTGCCTTTGAGCTTTGCAAGGCCAAAGTATGTGTCCAGTCTCATAACCTTATGGGGACCCCTTTAAACACTTCACTTAGTTGCCTGCCCTCACCACACCCATTAGATTGATCCACTTTATGCATAAGTGGGGGTTAGTGAATTTCATTTCTGTTGGGAGGACCCTTCCTGGGGTGTGGATGCTACCACCAGCACAGCACCCCAACACATACATCCTCCAGGACCACAGGGTCACCTCCCTATATCACCCAAGGAGACCCTTTCCCATTGTCTTCCACTCAGGGCTCCACAATCCTTCTGTCCAAGCCCTCCAACAGTCTCAATATTTTTATAAAATAGGTAGAAACCAGAACTCATTTTTTGGGCTGCCATAATTGCTGGGCATGTTACCAGACTCAACAAAGGCTTTTTCCAGAAGCAGTGGCCTACCCAGCTGACTTATTGACCCTGTCTTTCTTTGTCCAAGAGAAGGCATCCCACGTGTCCCTGCAACTTGTCCAGCCACTCTATGGAGCTCAACTGCTCCCATGCAGGACACTTTGCAATACAGTACATGGCACCTGGCAGGAGCGCCACGTGCCCCTTATAATCCCCCATATCTGCCGAGGCACCAACACTATAAGGATGAATACGACCTACACCTCATCCCAAGGAGCACAATCTCCACAGGATTTGGACCTCAAAGCTATCGCCCAGGGGGATCCCCAACTTATTTTGGCTTCCCTAATCAAACAGTTAGTATCAACTGGGAGTTCAGTGCCCTGGGGCTGTCACACATACATGGTTCTCCATATATGCACTTCTTCCCTCAACCTCCAACGTGTTTGCCTCCTTGCCAGCCCCTAGGGAATCCTGTCTATTCATATTGATGTACTTTTGTCTCCCTGGGACTACCCTTACAAATCACTGAACAGGACCCCCAATCCATCTTTCTTTCTGCCCCCTCACGTCAAAAGTATGAAATATTCACCACCATTATGTTGGGTAGGTTTACTACTATCCCTCACAGGAACTGGATTAGGCACCACCACAACAGGCATGCAACAACATATTATTAAAGCAAACACCAACCTGTCAGCCACCCTGGCTTAACACATTGGGCTATTACACGACAGCCTAGCCTTAATGCAAAAATACAACTCTGTAGTGCAGATGGTTTTGGATAATCATTTGGCTTTAGATTACTTCTTTGCCCAGGAAGGAGGTATATGCATGTATATTAATAATTCTGGACAAATGCAGACAAATTTACAAAAGATGGCCCAAAAGGTACAAGTATTCCATAATGTCGCCCAAGTTTTTAATCAAATACCTACCTTAACCTTATCCATGGGCTTTATTTTCTTGGCTGGACCCCAACAAATGGGGGGGGGGATGGTTACAGACAGGATTTCAAATTATCATTTGTCTATTGATATTGTTGATTGGAATTTTTGCTTTGCTCAAATGGTTCACATGCCTGATGACCAAAATCTTACCAGTGCCTTTTAATATCTCCACCATGCAGACAGTGCCCATAGTTTTCCCTCAAGACTAAGGCCTAGGCATCACAGGGTCAATTGTGATGAGAATATAGCTGTTTTGAGTTGCTGCCTAGGCATTTTATAGGATGACAGACCTGCTGACACTCAGAGTCTGGACAGTTAGATAAGGACTTGAGCTTAGGATTCCCTCCACGAGCTCCCACTTTGCTTTTCCTGGGGCACCTTTTAAAATAACTGGAATTGAGCCCTCGAAAAGTTAGTGACCTCTGCCCCAACCACCTTATAATAGATGTTTGCTATCCTGCTCTCTATCTCCTGCTTGCTTGTGACCTGGGATGGAGGACTGCCATTCCTCAGCTCATTGCGTCTCCCACCCCTGCTTCTGGGATCTTTAAGCAATAAATCTTGTGACTTTACTTCATTTGTCTGAGTATATTAAAACTACGCCTTCAACCTAAACAACCTGGGGTTTTCACTTCCCCAAAGTGGCAGCTCAGATGCTAAGGAAGCTACCTGCTGGACCCTGTGTGGGTAGCTGTGCCTGCTCATTCAGTGGGTCACAAACTGTATATTCTTAATTCAGTATATATGGGCCCCACAACACTGCATACTAAAAAGCAAAAAAGCTCTTTGAAGAGACAGAGGAAGCACCAAAACCAGACATGGCAGGGATGTTGAAATTATCAGACCAGGAATTTAAAACAACTATGATTAATATGCTGAGGGCTCTAATGGATAAAGTGGGCAGCACACAAGAACACAAGAACAATGTAAACAGAGAGATGGAAATCCTAAGAAAAAACAAAAAAGAAATGCTAGAAATCAAAAACACTATAACAGAAATTAAGAATGCCATTGATTGAGTTATTAGTAGATTGGACATGGCTGAGGTGAGAATCCTGAGCTTAAGGATATCTTAGTAGAAACCTCCAAAACTTAAAAGCAAAGAGAACAAAGACCAGAAAAAAATCCAGAATATAACATCAAAAGACTCTGGGGCAACTACAAAAGGTGTAACATACAAGAATGGGAATACCAGGAGAAGAAGGGAACGGAAGTATTTGAAATGACAATGACTAAGAATTTCCCACAAATTAATGTCAGACACCAAACTACAGACCCAGGAAGTTTAGAGACCACCAAGCAGAATAAAAGGCCAAAAAACTATCCCTAGTACAACATTTTCAAATTACAGAAAATCAAAGATAAAAAATCCTGAAAGCAGCCAAAGGGAAAAAACGCCTTATCTATAGAGGAAGAGAGAATTACATCTGACTTCTCCTCAGAAGCCAAGCATGCAAGAAGAGAATAGAGTGAAATATTTAAACTGTTGAAAGAAAAACCTACCAACTTATAATCCTATACCCTATGAAATTTCCCACAAACTGAAGAAATAAAGACTTTCTCAGGCAAAATTTGAGGGAATGTGTTGCCAATAGACCTGTCACGTAATAAATGTTAACAGGAGTACTTCAGAGAAGAGAAAAATATAGGTCAAAAACTTGGATCTATATAAAGAAGAGCATCAAAGAAGAAATAGTATGGTTTAAAATAATTCACTTTTCTTCCTATTCTTAAGTGATCTAACAGATAACGCTTTGTTCAAAATACTGCTTATGCATGCATATGTATGTGTGTGTATATATATACATGACAGTATCAAATGATGTGAGGCAAAAACTCATAGAATTGCAAGGAGAAATAGGTGAATCCACTATTTTAGTTGGAGACTTCAAAGCACCTCTATCAGAAATGAACAGATCCATCAGGCAGCAAATCAGGAAGGATACAGTTGAGCTCAACACCATCATCAATTAACTGGATATAATGGACACACAGACTACTTCAACCAAAAATAGCAGAATACACATTCTTCACAAGCTCACGTGGAACATTCACCCAGAGAGACCAAATTCTGGGCCATAAAACATACCTTAGCAAATTTAAAGCTAGCTCTGGTGGTCTAGTGTTTAAGATTCAGCACTCTCACGGCTGCGACTTAGGCTTATTTCCTAGTCAAGAAAGCACACCATCTGTCAGTTGTCATACTGTGGCAGTTGCATGTTGCTGTGATGCTGAAATACTGGGATTTCAAAATAGCAGCAGGGTCACCCATGGTGGACAGGTTACAGTAGAGGTTCCAGACTAAGACAGGCGAGGAAGAAGGGCCTGGCCACCCACTTCTGAACAAACTGGCCATGAAAACACTACGAATAGCAGCAGAGCAATTGTCCGATACAGTGCCAAAAGGAGAGAGGATGGTGCAAAAAGACCAGGCAGGCTTCTGCTCTGCTGTACACAGGGTCATTAAGAGTTGAAATCGACAACACTAGCAACAAAAAACAAATTTAAAAGGATAGAAATCATACAATGTCTGCTTTTAGAGCACAAAGAAATTAAACTAGAAATCAAACAAAGAAAGGTAACTGGAAAAATCCCAAAACATGTGGAAATTAAACAATTTATTTCTAAATAAAACATTAACCAAAGGAAAAATCTCAAGAGAAATTTAAAAATATGTTAACCTAGGGGCCAGCCCAGTGGCATGGTGGTTAAGTTCACGTGTTCTGCTTCAGCGGCCCAGGGTTCACAGGTTCAGATCCTGGGCACAGACCTACACACCACTCATCAAGCCATGCTGTGGCAGCATCCCACATACAAAATAGAGGAGAACTGCCACACCTATTAGCTCAGGGACAGTCTTCCTCAAGCAAAAAGAGGAGGATTAGCAACAGATGTTAGCTCAGGGCCAACCTTCCTCACCAAAAGAAAAAAATATATATATATATTACTCTAAATGAAAATACAACTTATGAAAATTTGTGGGATGAAGTGAAAGCAGTGCATAGAAGGAAATTACAGCACTGAATGCCTATATTAGAAAAGAGGAAAGATCTAAAATCAATAACCCAAGTTTCTACCTTAAGAAACTAGAAAAAGAAGAGTAAATTAGGTCCCAAGTAAACAGAAAAAGAAATAATAAGAATTAGAGCAGAAATCAATGAAATTGAAAATAGGAAATCAATAGAGAAAATGAGGAAAATCAAAAGCTGTTTCTTAAAAAATATCAATAAAATTGACAAGCCTCCAGCCAGGAAAACTAAGAAAAAAAGAGAGAGGACACAAATCGCTACTATCAAAAATGCAAGAGGGGCTGGCCCCATGGCCGAATGGTTAAGTTCGCACGCTCCGCTGCAGGTGGCCCAGTGTTTCGTTGGTTCGAATCCTGGGTGCGGACACGACACTGCTCATTAAAACATGCTGAGGCAGCGTCCCACATGCCACAACTAGAAGGACCCACAATGAAGAATATACAACTATGTACCGGGGGTCTTTGGGGAGAAAAAGGAAAAAGAAAAAAAAATGAAAGAGATCACTACAGATAGCACTGACATTAAAAGAATAATAGAGGAATACTATGAACACCAATGTGCCCACAAATTTGATAATCTAGATGGACTGGACCAATTCCTTAAAAAATAAAATGTGCCAAAAATCACACAAGAAGAAAAACACGGTCTGAATAGGCATCTATTTATTAAAGAAATTGAACAGAAAACTAATAACCTTCCAAAACAGAAAACGCTGGGCCCAGCTGGGTTCACTGGTGAATTATACCAAACATTTAAGGAAGAAATTAACCAATTCCCTACAATCTCTTTCAGAGGACAGAAGCAGAAGGAATATTTCCTAATTCATTCCATGAAGCCCAAATTACCCCAATACCACAGACAAAGACATTACAAGAAAAAAACCCCAAAAGACCAATGTCTCTCATGAATACAGATGCAAAAATCCTCAATAAAATATTAACAAATCAAATCTCTGTTGTACTGTATACAAACAAACAAAGTATAAAAAGAATTATAGACCATGACTAAATGAGATTTATCCCAGGTAAGCAAGGCTGGTTCATCATTTAAAAATCAATTAACATAGGGGCTGGCCTGGTAGCATAGCGGTTAAGTTTGCACACTCTACTTTAGCAGCCCAGGGTTCACGGGTTTGGATCCCAGGCACAGACCTACACACCGCTCATCAAGCCATGCTGTGGCAGCATCCCACATACAAAAGAGAATAAGATTGGCATAGATGTTAACTCAGGGACAATCTTCCTTAAGCAAAAAGAAGAAGGCTGGCAATAGATGTTCGCTCAGGGCCAAACTTCCTCACACACAAAAAAAAAAAGAAAGAAAGAAAGAAAAAGAAAAAAGAAAAAAACCCAATTAATGTTATTCATCACATCAACAGGCTAAAAAAGAAAAATTACATGATAATATCAATAGATGCAGAAAAGCAATTTGACAAAATCTAACACCCATTCATGATAAAAACTATCAGTGAACTAGGACCACAGGAAAATGTCCTCAACTTGATAAAGAATATCTACAAAAAGACCGACAGCTAACATCATACTTCATGGTGAAAAACTAGATGCTTTCCCACAAAGATCAGGAACAGGTTAAGGATGCTCCATCTCATCACTCCTTTTCAACATCACATGGAATTCTTAGCTAATGCAATAAGACAAGTAAAGGAAATAAAAGGTATACAGATTGGGAAGGAAGAAATAAAACTGTCGTTGTTTGCAAAAGACATGATCATGTATGTAGAAAATCTGAAAGAATCAACAAAGAAACTGGAACTAATAAGCAATTATAGCAAGTTTCAGGACACAAGGTTAACATACAAAAGTCAATTGCTTTCCTATATACCAGCAATGAACAAGTGGAATTTGAAATTAAAAACACAATGTCATCTACATTAGCACCTAAAAAAATGAAATGCTTATATATAAATCTAACAAAATATGTACAAGATCTATATGAGGAAAACTACAAAATCCTGATGAAAGAAATCAAAGAGCAATCAAATAAATAAAAATATATTCCATGTTTATGGATAGTAAGACTCAATACTGTCAAGACCTTCAGTTCCTCCCAACTAGACCTATAGATTCAATGCAATCCCAATTATAATCTCATCAGTTATTTTGTGGGTATTAACAAACTGATTCTAAAGTTTACATGGAGAGGCAAAAGATCCCAGAATAGTCAACGCAATATTGAAGGAGAACAAAGTTGGAGAGCTGATACTACCCTACTTTGAGACCTACTATAAAACTACAGTAATCAAGACAGTGAGGTACTGGCAAAAGAACAGATAAAAAGATCACTGTAACAGAACAGAGCCCAGAAATAGATCCATGTAAATATAGTCAACTCATCTTTGACAAAGGAACAAAGGCAATGTAATGGAGCAGAGAGTCTTTTTAACAAATGGTGCTGGAACAACTGGACATCAACATGAAAAAAATAAATCTACACACAAACATGAAAGCCTTCACAAAAATTAACTCAAGATGGATCATAGACCTAAACGCAAAATGCAAAACCATAAAATTCCTAGATGATAACACAGTAGAAAACCTAGATGATCTTGGATATGGTGAGGACTTTTTAGATACAACACCAAAAGCACAATCCTAGAAAGAAATAATTGATAAGCTAGACTCATTAAAATTAAAAACTTTTGTTCTGTGAAAGACAATATCAAGAGAATGAGAAGACAAGCCACAAACTGGGAGAAAATGACAAAACACACATCTGATAAGGGATTATTATCTAAAATATACAAAGAACTCTAAAAAATCAACAATAAGAAAAAAAGCAACTAAAAAGTGGGCCAAAGACATACCTCACCAAAGACATGCAGCTGGAAAGTAAGCATTTGAAAAGATGTTCCACATCATATGTCATCAGGGAAATGCAAATTGAAACAGGACACCACTACACGCCTATTAGTATGGTCAAAATCCAGAACACTGACCATATCAAATGCTGACAAGGAGGTGGAGCAACAGGAATTCTGACTCGTTGGTAGGAAGGCAAAATAATACAGCCACTTTATAAGACAGTCTGGCAGTTTCTTACAAAACTAAACATACTCTTACCATACAATCTAGCATTTGTGCTCCTTGATATTTACCCAAAGGAGCTAAAAACTTATGTCCACACAAAAACCTGCATAAGGATGTTTATAGCAGCTTTATTCATAATTGCCAAAACTTGGAAGCAACCAAGATGTCCTTCAGTAGGTGAATGGATAAACTGTGATATATCCAGACAATGGACTATTATTCAGGGCTACAAATAAATGAACAATCAAACCATGAAAAGACATGGAGGAACCTTAAGTGCATATTACTAATCGAGAGAAGCCAATTTGAAAAGGCTACATACTGTATGATTCCAACTATATACATTGTTGAAAAGGCCAAAGTAGGGAGGCAATAAAAGGATTAGCAGTTGCGGTTGGGGTGGGTGAGTAGAACTGAACAGATGCAGTAGAGAGGAACTTTAGGGTGGTGAAAATATTCTGTATGATAGTATAATGATGGATACATGTCATTACACATCGTCCAAACCCACAGAATGTAGAACACCAGGAGTGAACCCTAATGTAAACTATGGTCTTTGGGTGATTATGATGTGTCAACAATGTAGATTCATCAATTGTAACAAATGTACCACTCTGTTAGGGGATGCTGATAATGGTGGAGGAAATGCATGTGTTGCGCCAGGTGGTATTTAGGAAATCTATCTTCCTCACAGTTTTGCTGTGAACCTAAAACTCTAAAAAATAAAGTCTTTAGGTGATGTCAGCAACATGGCAGAGTGAGCTGTTCCTTTTGTCTCTCCCCATTTTGAAGTGCAATTAAATGGACACTCACTGACCAACGGAGGAAGCCCACACAGCACAACAGGATGCCTGAGAGACAGACGCAGCTATACATCTGAGGGTGGATGGTCTGGCCCCCTGGGAAGTAGCAGAGATAGGTGAAGCACACCCTGCTCTCTCTTAGTAGCCCTGTGCATGCACACAAACACTTTCCAACATGGTGCAAGCACCCTGAAAGTAGGAAGACGCAGCAGGGCAACCGTAAGAGGAGGCAGCAGTAACCCTTAGCCCCTGCTTGTGGTCACTCTTGCACAGAGGGAGGGAGCCCACCATGCCCCTATGCCGTAAAGGAGAAGCCATAGCCTAGTCCCAGCAGGGAAGCCCTGCACGCCAGCTCAGCAGCCCTGTGGACAGTGGATGGCAAATAGGTAAATAGATTTCCACACTGGGGCAAATACTTCCCAGGTGCAGGAAATGCTCACAGTGGCGCTCCAAAGAGAGAACGTGTCTTGGGCAGCTGCGGGAATAGGAGTGGTGGCTTTGAGCCCACTGGTGATCACTTTCTGGCAAGGAGGGGGAGCTCAGAGCACCCCTGAGGCGCCAAAGAGTGGCCCTAGCCTAGCGAGGAAGCTTCGCCTGACAAGGACACTCTACACAAGTGCCTAAATGCATCCCAGGCTGGGGCAAGCACCTATAATACCCCCACAGCTTCCAGCACACAGGGTGGGGCCAGAAACACTGCTTCTGCTTCCCTCTAGCAGTAACAGGGGGAATCTGCATCCTAAGAATACCACAAATACCCTGACAAAAGAATAGTTCATCAAACACCATGAGAAACTGCAGCAACAATTCAGACTAGAAGGAAAATGACATTTCTCCAGAAACCAACACTGAAGACACAGAAATATACAACCTAAATGACACAGAATTCAAAATAGCCATCATAAGGAAACTCAACAACTTACAAGAAAACACGGAAAGACAATTCAAGGAGCTCAGCAATAAAATGAGTCTCTTCACCAATGAGATTGAAACCATAAAAAAAAAAAGTAGAAATTCTGGATATGAAAAACACAATTAATGAAATAAATAACAACCTAGAATCATTAAGAAACAGAACTGATCTTATGGAGGAAAGAATTAGTCTTCTTGAGGAAAAAATGTAGAAATTCTACGGATGGAAGAGGAGACAGAACTAAGATTGTAAAAAAAGAAGAAATTCTTTGAGAAATATCTGATTCAATTAGGAAAAGCAACATAAGGATTATATATCCCAGAGGAAGAAGAGAGGGAGAAAGGAGCAGAGAGTTTGTTCAAAGAACTAATTGCTGACAACGTCCCAAACATGGGGATGGTTTCAGATTTACAGATAAACGAAGTTAATCGAAGGCTTACCTTTATCAACATAAAAGGACCCTTTCCAAGGCATATAATATTGAAAATGGCAAAAGTCTGGGATAAAGAAAGAATATCAGGAGCAGCAAGGCAGGAGAAAATAACTTACAAAGGAAACCCTATCAGGCTTTCAGCAGATTGCTCAGCAGAACCTACAAGCTAGGAGAGAATGGAACGATATAGTCAACATACTGAAAGACAAAAACTTTCTGCCGAGAACACTCTATCCAGCCAAACTTTCCTTCAGATGTGATGGAGAAATAAAAGTTTTCTCAGATAAACAAAAGCTGAGGGAGTTCATCGCCACTAGACTTCCCCTACAAGAAATAATTCAAGATGTCCTCACACCAGCTACAAAAAAACAAATGTCTACAAAGCTCTGAGCAAAGAGATAAACAGACAGACATGATCAGAAACCTGCAGCTCTCTACTAGAACAGGGAGGCAAAGGCTCAATTACAACTTAAAACCAAAAGGGAAAGAAAGCATCAAAAGTAATGATAAGCACTTCAACTTAGCCAGAAACTCAAAAAATTAAAAACAGAAGAACATGTAACAGCAATTACTCAGAAAGAGAAAAGAAAGGGAAAGAACCTACTTAGGTTAATGGAGATAAGACGGTATAAGAAAATGGAATATCTTATCTCCAATATCTTTCATACAACCCTCACAGTGACCACAAAACAAAGTCAGAACAGAGCCATAATTCACAAAAAGAGAGAGAACTGAGAAATTCCTCTCAGAAAACCAACAAAATGAAATGGCAGTCAGAAATACAAAAGAAGAGAAACAGTGGAAACACAGAACCACCAGAAAACAAGAGATAAAATGGCAGCATTAAGCCCTCATATAACAATAATCTCTCTAAATGTAAACGGACTGAACTCTCCAATCAGCTGGATTAAAAAACAAGACCCAACAATGTGCTGCCTCCAGGAAACCACCTCAGCTCCAAAGACAAACATAGGCTTAGAGTGAAGGGATGGAAGATAATACGCCAAGCTAATAGCCAACAAAAGAAAGCAGGTGTTGCCATACTTTTATCAGACAAAGCGGACTTCAAACTAAAGAAGACAATGAGAGACAAAGAGGGGCAGTATTTAATGATAAAAGGGACATTCCACCAAGAGGACATAACACATTAATATATATGCGCCTAACACAGGGGCACCAAAATACATAAAGCAATTATTAACAGAACTTAAGGGAGAAATTAACAGGAACACAACAATAGTAGGGGATCACAACAGACAGATCATCCAGGAAAAAAGTCAACAAGGAAACAGAAGATTTAAATGAAACACTTGATCAGATGGACTTAATAGACATACATCAAGCATTCCATCCAAAAATAGTGGAATATACATTCTTCTCTAGTGTGCATGGAACATTCTCAAAGATAGCCCATATGTTGGGTAACAAGGTAAGCCTCAATAAATTCAAGAAGATTGACATCATCCCAACAATCTTTTCTGACCACAATACTATGAAGCTAGAAATCAACCACAAGAACAAAACTGGGAAAGTGAGAAATAGGTAGAGACTCAACACCATGCTAGTGAACAACCAGTGAATCATTGAAGAAATCAAAGAGGAAATTAAAAAATATGTGGAGACAAACAAAAATGAAAATACAACATACAACTCTTACGGGATACAGCAAAAGCAGTCATAAGAGGGAAATGCATAGCAACACAGGCTCACCTCAACAAGCAAGAAAAATCTCAAATAAGTAATCTTAAAATACACCTAACAGAGCTAGAAAAAGAACAGACAAAGCCCAAAGTCAGCAGAAGGAAATAATAAAAATCAGAGCAGAAATAAATGAAATAGAAACTAAAAAAACAGTAAAAAGGATCAATGAAACTAAGAGCTGGCTTTTGGAGACGATACATAAAATTGACAAACCCTTAGCCAGACTCACAAAGAAAAAAAGACAGAAGGCTCAAGTAAATAAAATAGGAATGAAAGAGGAGAAATTACAACAGACACTGCAGAAATACAAAGGATAATAGAATATCATGAAAAACTGTATGTCCACAAATTTCATAACCTAGAAGAAATGGATGAATTCCTAGACTGATTCAACCTCCCAAAACTGAATCAAGAAGAAACTGAGAATCTGAACAGACAAATCACAACTACAGAGATTGAAATAGTAATCAAAAACCTCCCAAAAAAGCAAAAGTCCAGGATCAGATGGCTTCTATGGAAAATTCTACCAAACATACAAAGAAGATTTAGTACCTATTCTTCTCAAACTATTCCAAAATGTTGAAGAAGATGGGACAATTCCTAACACATTCTATGAGGCCAACATTACCCTGATACCAAAACCAGAGAAGGACAACATAAAGAAGGAAAACTACAGGCCAATATCACTGATGACCTTAGATGCAAAAATCCTGAACAAAATATTGGCAAACCAAATACAGCAATACATTAAAAGAATCATAAACTACAATCAAGTGGGATTCATTCCAGGGACACAGGGATAGTTCAACATCTGCAAATCAATCAATGTGATACACCACATTAACAAAATGAGGAATGAAAATCACATGATCATCTCAATAGATGCAGAGACAGCATTCGACAAGATCCAATATCCATTTATGATAAAAACTCTGAATAAAATGGGTGTTGAAGGAAAGTACCTCAACATAATAAAGGCCATATATGACAAACTCACAGCCAACGTCATACTCAATGGGGAAAAACTGAAAGTCATCCCACTGAGAACAGGAACAAGAAAAGGGTGCCCACTCTCACCACTCTGATTCAACAGAGTACTGGAGGTAATAGCCAGAGCAACTAGGCAACAAAACGAAATGAAAGGAAGAAGTGAAATGTTCGCTATTTGCAGATGACATGATTCTATATTTAGAAAACTCTAAAGAATCCACCAGAAAACTACTAGAAATAGTCAACAACTACAGCAAAGTTGCAGGGTACAAAATTAATTTTAAAAAATCAGTTGCATTCCTATACATTAACAATGAACTAGCAGAAAAAGAAATCAAGAAGAAAATTTCATTTACAACTGCAATAAAAAGAATAAAATATCTAGGAATAAACTCAACCAAAGAAGTGAAAGACCTGTACACTGAAAACTATAAGCCATTACTGAAAGAAATTGAGGAAGACATAAAGAAATGGAAAGATATTCCATGTTCATGGGTCAGAAGAATAAACATAGTCAAAATGTCCATACTACCTAAAGCAATCTACAGATTCAATGCAATCCCTATCAGAATCCCAACGACAATCTTCACAGAAATAGTACAAAGAATCCAAAAATTTATATGGAACAACAAAAGACCCTGAATAGCCAAAGCAATCCTCAGAAAAAAGAACAAAGCTGGAGGCATCAAAATCTCTGATTTCAAAACATACTACAAAGCTATAGTAATCAAAACAGCATGGTACTCACACAAAAACAGACAAACAGATCAACGGATCAGAACTGAAAGCCCAGAAATAAAACCACACACCTATGGACAGTTAATCTTTGACAGAGGAGCCAAGAACACACAATGGAAAAAGGAAAGTCTCTTCAATAAATGGTGCTGGGAAACCTGGACCGCTACAAGCAAAAGAATGGAAGTAGACCATTATCTCACACCATACACAGAAATTAACTCCAAATGGATTAAAGATTTGCATGTAAGAACTGAAACCATAAAAATCCTAGAAGAGGGGCCAGCCCGGTGGTGCAGTGGTTAAGTGTGCACATTCTACTTCACCGGCCTGGGGTTCGCTGGTTTGGATCCTGGGTGCGGACATGGCACTGCTTGGCAAACCATGCTGTGGTAGGCATCCCACATATAAAGTAGAGGAAGATGGGCATGGATGTTGGCTCAGGGCCAGTCTTCCTCAGCAAAAAGAGGAGGATTGGTGGCAGATGTTAGCTCAGAGCTGATCTTCCTCAAAAAAAAATCCTAGAAGAAAATATAGGCAGTACACTCTTTGACATGGGTCTTAGCCACATCTTTTCGAATACTATGTCTACTTGGGTAAGGGAAACAAAAGAAAAAATTAACAAATGGGACTACATCAGACTGAAAAGCTTCTATAAAGCAAAGGAAACCATCAACAAAATGGAAAGACAACCCACCAACTGGGAGAAAATATTTGCAAATCATTTATCAGACAAGGGGTTGATATCCAAACTAAATAATGAACTCACACAACTCAACAACAACAAAAAACAACCTGATCAAAAAATGGGCAGAGGATATGAACAGACATTTTTCAAAGGTAGATATATAGATGGCCAATAGGCACATGAAAAGATGCTCAACATCACCAATCATTAGGGAAATGCAAATCAAAACTACAATGATATCACCTTACACCAGCCAGAATGGCTGTCATTACCAAGACAAAGAACAACAAATGTTGGAGAGGATGTGGAGAAAAGGGAACGCTCATACACTGCTGGTGAGAATGCAAACTAGTGCAGCCACTTTGGAAAACAGTATGGAGATTCCTCAAAAAACTAAAAATAGAAATACCATATGACCCAGCTATCCCACTACTGGGTATCTACCCAAACAACTTGAAGTCAACAATCCAAAGTTACATATGTACCCCTATGTTCATGCAGCACTATTCACAATAGCCAAGACATGGAAACAATCCAAGTGCCGATTAACCAATGATTGGGTAAAAAAGATGTGGCATGTATATACAATGGAATAAGACTCAGCCAGAAAAAAAGGCAAAATCATCCCATTTGCAACAACATGGATGGACCTGTAGTGTATTATGTTAAGTGAAATAAGGCAGACTGAAAAAGACAAACACCAGACAATTTCACTCATATGTAGTTTATAAACAAACACACTGAGAAGGAAAATAGTTCAGTGGTTACCAGGAGAAGGAGGGGTAGAGGGTGGGCACAGGGAGTGAAGGGGAGCACCTATGTGGTGACAGACAAGAAATAATGTACAACTGAAATTTCAGAATGATCTAAACTATTATGAATCTCAATTTAAAAAAATAATAAAGTCTTTAAAAACAAATTTGCTGGAATGTTAAAATAAATACTTGAATTTCTTCTACCATGATTCAAGAATTATTGGGAGACTATCTTCCCCTATCAGCTTTCTCTCTCTACACAGGCAATGGGACGTGACACTTCAATCATAAATAATTCACTACTGCATATCCTAAGAATAGGGACATTCACCTATCATATAACCACAACATCAATCTCACACCCAGAAAATATTTTATAATATTACCTAATAGGTCTAGCACTTTTCTTAGAAGTCAAATCTTTGATCAACAAGGACTTTCTATCTTGTTTGTGTCCAATCTATTTAAGAGTTATTTGTCTTACAAAATCAGCCATTTCATGAAAATTTTAAACCTAATGAGAAGTGGTACACAGTATATTCTCTTATGATTTCAAAATATCTCAATGGTATGTTTAGCACACTCTTTTACAACAATTTTTTTCTTGTAATCATCTAGCTAGCTAGAAGTTGCCTATTGATTTAGAATTTTTCCAAGATTCAAATCCAAGTTTTAATGTCCAATTCTATCATTTTTCTGTTTTCTAGTTCATTGATACATTTGAGTTTATAATTTTCTTCTATTTTCTTAGTTTTGCTTGTTTCATTTTTACTCCTAAGTTTGTTTTATGGTTTTCCTTATAAATTTAGAACTATTGGTCCATACACCATGATGATATAAATTACTGACTTCAAACTTTTCCTGTCTTCAGAGGTTACCAAACAAAACAGGGAAACAGAGCAGACAGTATCCATGCTGAGCACAGTCAGGAAATCCTTGGGTACAAAGAGGATTTTTGTTCTCATAGCCTGGGAGGGGTCAAAGGACGTGAATAGTTTGTGCCAACAAGCAATGTAAGAGCACGTCTTTAGGAGCCTACAAAATATAATTGTCATCTTCTGCACTTCTGTGGGCTAGAGGACAGTAAGATAAATAATCCTGTGGTCTGGAGTTGTACTTGAACCTAAAAATCGTTTCTTTGACACAGAAAAACAAATAGCAAAATGACAGAAATAAGTCTCTCCTTATTGGTAATTACTTTAAATGTAAATGGATTAAACACTCCAATCAAAACACAGAGATTGGCAGAATGGGAAAAAACACCAAAAAACAAAAAAAAACAGGATCCCACTATATGCTATCTCCAAGAGACTCACTTTAAGGAAATTCTGACATACGCTACAACATGGATGAACCTTGAGGACATTATGCTAAATGAAATAAACCAATCACAAAAAGACAAATACTGTATGATCCCACTTATATGAGGTACTTAATTAAAACCACAGAGACAGAGTGGTGGTTGCCAGGGGCTTGGGGGAGGACGAAGTGGGAAGAAATTGTTTAATGCATATAGAGTTTCAGTCTTGCAAGATGAAAAGAGTTCTGGAGATAAATGGTGGTAATAATTGCACAATATGAATGTACTTCATGTCAATGAACCATAAACCTAAAAATGGTTAAAATGGTCAATTTTATGCTATGTGTATTTTGCCACAATTAAAAATATTTTTTTTAGATCCATGCCTTAATTCTTTGAAGCAGCTTATGCCAGTAGAATCGAGTCTCCTTATTAGTCAATACATCTCTCTATTTTCTTAGGTCTTCTTTTATGTCTTTCAATAGAAATTTTAATATTCTCCAATAAAAATCTTATATATCTTTGGTTAGATTTATCCCTTGATATTTTTTAGTTTTTGCGGTTATAAGAAATGATTCTTAAAGTTCTTTTTCTGTGATTTCATCTGTCTTGTTCTTTTTTTATTAATGTATAACATATATTCACTAAAGTATATAAATCTGAAGTGACAGCTTGATGATTTTTTTATCATGGTCTTCTGAGACGACCTCTTGTGCCTCTTCTCAGTCAACACCACACACCTGGAGCCACCAGAAGTAACCACTATTGTTACTTTTTTCACCATTAGATTAGTTGGTCTGTTTATAAATTTCATATGAATGGAATTATTCAGTATGATTCTTTTGCATCTGTCTTATTTTGCTAAACATAATGTGAAATCCTCAGTGTTACTGAGACAGCAGTAGTTTGTTCTTTTTTATTGCTATGTAGGGTTCCACTGTATGAGTAAATCATAATTGATTCATTTATTCTACTCTTGATGGACATTCACATTGTTTTCAGTTTGTGGCTACCATAATTACTTTTGTTCACGTCTTTTGGTAAACATATTCACTGACGTCTCTTGAGTACACACCTAGAAGCAGGACTGAAGTATCCTAGGGCAGAGATATGTTTACTTTTCTTAGATTATTTTACATTAGTTTTTTAGAATATTATACCAATTTACCCTCCCATCAGCAATACATGACTGTTTCAGTTACTCCACAACTTCACCAATATTTAGTATTGTTCTCCTTTTAATTTTAGTCACCCTGGTATGAAGTAGTACCTCATTATCATTTTCATTTGCATTATTCTAATAGGCAAATGACATTGAGAATGTTTTCAAATGCTTATTGGCCACTTGAATATCTTCATTTTTAAGGCAGCCATTGAAGCCTTTGGGAGGAATAAGTGATTTGTAGGAGTTCTTTATACATTCTGGATTTAAGTCTTTTGTCAAATATGTATATTGTAAATGCCCTCATCCATTCTGGTTTGACTTTTCTCTCTTCGTGGTGCCTTTTGATGACCAAATGTTTATTTTCATGAAGAGCAATTTATCAATCCTTTCTTTCATGGTTAGTGCCTTTTTGCATCCTGTTTAAGATATCCTTGCCCACCCCAACATCATTAAAGAGATTTCCTCCAAGAAGCTTTGTTATTTTATCTTTCACATTAAAGTCTATGATCCATCTCAATTTAATCTGGAGAATTATAGAGGTGACACAGTTATCCTAGAAGTTACAATACGTATACTTATCAACCTAAAGTAAACAATACGTCTACCTTCCTCTTGAATAGTTAAGGAACTCAGAACAATTTAACTCTATTTACACAACTTCCAATCTAAAAGATGTTGTTGTCATATAATTTAATTTTATACCATGAATTAGCCTGGAATATCTTATTGTCTTTGTTTTATATAGCTAGCATTTGGCTACATTTATCTGCATATTTACTTAACATCTCCTTTGCTCTTTAATCCCTCTTGTATCAAATTTGTATCACAAATTTTCCATCTGGGATAATTTTCCTAACAATCTGAGGTACACCACTTAGAATTTCTTTTAATGAGTGCTGAATGGTGAAAAACTGTTTTTGTCTAAAATCATTTTTATTTTGCCTCATTTTCTTTTATATATATAAAATAATTATAATATATAGTATACATATTACAAATATAATATATACAGTAAATAAAATATTTCAGGTGTACAACATTATAACTTGATTTTATATGCGCTACCTAGTGATCACCACTCTAAGTCTAGTTACCATCCATCACCATAGAATTGATTCCCTTCACCCATTTTGCCCTAGCCCCAACCTCCTTCCCCTCTAGTAAGCACCAACCTGTTCTCTGTGTCTATGAGTTTGTTTTTATTTTGTTCTGTTTGTTTTGTTTTCTTAGATTCCACATATAAGTGAAATCATACAGTATTTGTTTTTCTCCGTCTGACTTATTTCACTTAGCCTTATATCCTGAAGGTCCATCCATGTTGCTGCAGATGGCAAGATGTCCTTCTTTTCAAGGCTGAGTCGTATTCCACTGTAGATATACACGATATCTTCTTTATCCATTCACCCATCAGTGGACACTTAGGTTGTTTCCATATCTTTGCTATTGTAAACAATGCTGCAATCAACAGAGGAATGCATATATCTTTTCAAATTAGTGTTATCATATTCTTCAGATTAACAGATAAAAGTGGAATAGCTGGATCATACGGTAGTTCTATTCTTAATTTTTTGAGGAATTAGCATACTGTTTTCCATAAAGGCTGTACTAGTTTACACACCATCAACAGCACACAAGGCTTCCCTTTACTCCACCATCCTCACCAACACTTGTTATTTCTTGACTTTTGGATAACAGCCATTCTAACATGTGTGAGGTGGTATCTCACTGTGGTTTTGATTTGCATTTCCCTGGCAATTAGTGATGTCAAACATTTTTTTCTTGCCTGTTGGCCATCTGCACGTCTTCTTTGGAAAAATGTCTATTTGGATCCTCTGCCGATTTTTTAATCAACTTGTTTGGTTTTTCTGTTATTGTGTATTTTGCCTCATTCTTGAAACAGATTTTCACTGGGCATAAAATTCTAGGTAGACAGTTATTTTCTTTCAGCATATTGAAAATATCGTCCTAATATATCATGTATTTCATTGTTGGAAGAAATCATAATGAAAATTTAAAAATATTTGGAACAGCAAGATAATAGTGGTATTACATATAAAACTTACGGGCAGAATGGGACCAAGGACTGGGAAAGAAACTTGACCTCTTGCAGCCACTATGAGCACTAGGGCCAAGGCAGGAACATATAGGGTAGCTTAAACAAGTAAATAAATACACTGAGGATAATAAGAGCCAGGTTTATCACTATCAGAGAAGTCAGTTACAAATATAGAAAGGGGAAAGGCTAGAATAACCCTATGCTGCTGGAACGGAACTGGATTACCAGTAAGAAAACTGACATAGAGAAGGAGTGTGTGTCAATCTGCTGAGGGGGCCTAAAAGCAATGACAGCACAATATCAATAAGTAGATCCAGCATAGAGATCTTGGTTTTTAAATACCACTCTCTGCCAAAAGGAATCAAGGCCCCAAGGAGAAATGGCTGACTCCAGAGATGGTGAAAAGAAACATAGAAGATTTGCCTGGAATATCTTCTTGCCCCAGAAAGTAAGTGAGTGCTCAAAGAATAATGGGGACATATCAAAATTACACAGGAGTCAGCTTTTAAAAGGGCTCTCACTGGCAAGTGTGGAATAATTTCGGTACCAAAATAAACACAGATAGCAACACATTATACACTTTGAGTAAAAGAAAAATCCAAGAGTCCATACTGGTATAAATAAATTTATGGGGGGGTTTTCAAAAAAATCTAAAAATTGCAGCTATCTTATTAATAAATGGTTCAGTCACAAATCATCAATAGATGCTAAAATAGAGAGGTAAAAGTTTAGTAACAAGATATTTACATAGTCTCAAAGTTTCTCTCCTTCATACTTGTTACTTATTAATTAATATATAAGACACACTTATAAACTAACTTTAGAGTGGAGAAAACATACCATTTTAATAAGACACCACCTTAACTAAGTGGTACAAAATAACATCAGTACTGGGACAAATCAACATAATCAACATAATATGATATGATACACAGGAAAAGCATATCATCATTTTTGTAGTGTTTCTACAGAAAAATCAAACTTGAATCTAATCATGACAAAACATCAGACAAACACAATTTGAGGGACATTCTACAAAGTAACTGGGCTATACTCTTCAAAAATGTCAGTCATGAAAGACAAGGAAAAACAGAGGAAATATTCTATACTGAAAAGAACTAAAGAAGCATGACAATGAAATGAAACACTGAAATAATTATAACAGGTTTTTCACCTACATAAATATTTAGAGGAACATTCAAAAGTTGTATGTGACAAGGGACAACTCTTCATTGTGTGAAACTGCAGTATGTATTGCAGGACTTCTAATGTCTCTGACATCTATCTACTACATGCCGGAAGCAACTCTCAATTACTGTGATGCCCAAAAAAACCCACAATAAATTTCCAAAATATGCCTTTAGGAGCCATTTACTGTCCCTGAGAAGAACTATTGCCTTCCACGATCTGGTCTTCTCTCTTTCAGTCTCTCTCTCCAACCACACTGGCCTCCATACTATCCTTTAACACACCAGCACACTCTGACCTCAGGAACTTTGTACATGCTATTTCTGTCTGGAGTGCTCTTGCTTCTGATACCCATGGTCCTTCCTTGACCATCCTGCTTTATTTTTCTCCCTGGCATACCATTAACTGACATATTATATATTTTACTTATTTATTTAGTTGCTGTCTGTACCCTCTCACTTGAACGTAAGCTTCAAGAGGGAGGAATTTCTATCTCTTTTGTTCAGTGATATGTCCTTAGCATATAGACCAGTGACTGGCACATATTAGGCATCCAATAAGCATTTGGGGAATGAATGAATAAATTTCCAACAGAAGGGGAATGATTAAACTGTTATATTCATATGATGGGACATTATATACCTATACCTATGTAAAATTGTGCTTTTAGAGAGGTTTTATGGGGAAATGATCACATATTTAAGTTAAAACAAAAGCATCCAAAAATATACACACAATTGTGGGCATTATGAGTTCACTAAGAACAAGTCATACTAGACAAACTACAGCTCATAATCACTCAGATCAAAGAATGAAGAAAGTCAAATATAAGTATAAAATTGTGGGTTGAACGATAGCAAGATGAAGGATTTACCCCAGTTGTTAGAAAAATCTTATTCAAAAAGTTTTAGACTCTTTCCCCATAACCCTTAGTAAAGATTTTTATCAATAAGTGGACAACAATAATTACTAAATAAATAAATGGCACAAAGCTGGAGGGGATATTTAAAATAACAGATGACCTAATTGAGACTCAAAATCATTCCAATAGGCTTGAACATTCACATGAAACCAATAAGAAGAAATACTGCAGAGTTAAAAAGAATTATATAGGCTCAAGAATTGGGAATAGAAATCTGGATAGCAGTTCATGCTTTTTAAAAATAATGCCATAGTATGATGTGACCACTAGAAATCATAGAATATATTAGCAAAAAGAGAATTACCAAACATACTTCATGCTGGTCACATCACATGTGAAATTTTGTGCTTAATCAAATTTCCTGACAGGACACCATATTTTAAGAAGAATACAAACTAGAGTCTATCCAAAGGAAGGCAATTTGATTGCTAGAGGATCTGAAAACATCAACACATGCAGATTAAAGAAATAAAGAAATGCAGATTACTGGGGAAAATATGTACTTTTATGCAAAGGATGCTAGGACAACTAATTACCCATTTAATTACTTGTTAATTTTGTTTTTCACAAACACATACATAAACCTAAAATCCAATCTAATTTATACTTTTAAAAAAACTTTTCCAAAATTGAGATAAGCCAAATAATTATGCTAATCACTGATGAACAATTTTCTAATAAACTGTATGAATTAGGCCATAAAGTCTATGCATACGATAAGTACATCAATTTTTATAGGATTAACAATAATGATAATAGCTGCCAATTATTGAACATTAACTAGATACCACACATTCTACTAAGCATTTTACAGGCATTATCTCATGTAAGCCAACCGAACCCCTATAACATAGGTTTTATTTATACCCTATCACTGTTCCTAATAGGAGACCAAATGCCCTATCCACAAGAGAAAGAATAAACTATGATATATTCATTACATTGGAATAGTTAAAGCAATAGAAAGGAATAAATTAAAACTATGTACATCTACACAGAAGAATCTCAAAAACCTAAGACTATGTTAAAAACATAATTCTCAAAAGAATATATACCATGTTGAGTCTATTACAGAGTTCAAAACCATTCTAAACAGCAAGAAAATCAATACATTCAGGACAGGAAGTAAAAGAGATATGACTGGGGAAGGGGACACAAGGACTTCAATAGTATTTGGTAACCTATTTCTCAGGCTAGATGGCTGATATACAGGAATAATTTTTACTTTTCTTTATTCTTTATATCCATGTTTCATATATATATTCTTTTCTATGCATTAAATAATTCACAATAGAAGGGAAATAAGTACTATTAAGAAGAAATTCATTTATACATAAGCTATTTTGGTTCTGTATTCTTAAGCAGAGAATATACATCTGAAAACAGCTGGACTTCATCTGCATCTCAAGATACCACCCTCAAGAGAAAGTAAGAGTGACAACAATATATTGATAAAACGAGTGAATCCATTCTTATTTGCCTAAGCAAATAATTTGTTCCCATAGATAGATTTGGAATTAATCAAAACCTACAGAATCTAATCTTGAATCTTAACTTTTGAAGAATTAAGACTCCTAACACCTTAGCCAAAGACTATCAGTGACTTGTCATCAATGCCCAGGTAAGAGATACAAATTCCACCACCCTTTCTTTCACATTTTCTCTCTTCATCTCTAGATTCCTTTTATACCTTGCACAAGTCAGTTGTTCTCCCAGGACCAAACAACTTTGCTTTGATCTCTTCTACTTTTCTCCTGTCATCTTCATTTAATTCTGAAATGGGGTAGCCACACTCACGAGCCAAATTAAACTGTAGATTCCAGGCTGCAGAGAAAGTATAAACACACTTGAGATAATACAATGCAAAAGTGATCATAAGAGCACAGAGATCATCAATATATCCAATTTCATGCCTGCCACAATGCTTAGCAAAAAGTGTGTGCTTTCAATTTTATGACAAACTATTAGAAGTTCTTGAGAGAGATCATTTCACTGAAAAGTCTGACTTTTAAAAATCATATTCCACATATATTTCTCCAATGAGGCCACTTTAATATGGTATTCAATCATTTTTATCTCAGTCTTCCTTCCAATGAAGACAGTCCCTTTGCCTTTCCTACTAGCTCCTGCTACAGTTACTGCCACCTCCACAAGAGCTGATATTTAAAAATAATAAATAAAACTTGGAGTTTTTTTGAGAATCAAAATATGCATGATGGAAGTAATGGTGTAGGCAGTTAATCTCAAGGGAAGCATCCCAGGCAGGCCTGAATTGCTTATAAGTTGCTCTCCAAAATATATTCCCCATATTGCCTTAAAGATTTTTCTTTCTTTTATAATGGAATTCTACTATTAGACAATAACAGGATTAGTAAATGCTCTCTTTTAAACCCAAGTTTATTCTCTAACCCAATATTCTCTAACCGAAGTTTTAGTGTGAAATACCTTGATTAGTTTTTTCTCATGTCTAAGATCTGCTCCAAGAATTTTATTAGAAGAGAGGATAAGAAAGCATATGTAGTTTTATGACACAGAATAATTTAGAGCAGAGCAAACTGAAGGTTTGTCTCCAAAATAAGGCTACTATAATGGGAAGATGAGGGAAACATGAGAGCTTTAGGAGTTTGGAAACCTAAGCTATCTCCTTTCTCTCCTTCAGATATCAGAACCTACTTTTCCTAAGACCCTAAACTCAGACTAGCACAACTAATACTGTGACTTAGCTATATTATTTGTTAAATGGGCTTATTCTGGATTGCCAGTGAAATATGTAATAATTCTAACAGTTCTACAAGAAAATAATTTAGAACTCCAAACACTTAACTTCAAATAAATTGTTAAACTATAATGTTTATAAGCTTGACCTGCCTTCATCACAAGTTATCTGTTCCTACCTTGTGCTCGTACCCGACATTCCTCTTCCTCTGCATTTCTGAGTATTTCCTTAGCATGATTCAATGAGGATTCACACTTCAGAAGGTTTTTCACATGTGCAGCCAGTGAATCTACACTGCTACCACAGCCATCATCACTCTCTGACACACCCTCTTCCTCTCTACTATCTGTCATACTTGTCTTGGGTGAAGCATACGGAAAGAAGTTTAGAAGAACATCAGAAACTGACTCCACAGAATTACTATCCCATGAGCAGGAACTTGCATCACTACTTGAATCACTTCTAATAATAGTCATCATAGGGATAACAATTTTATTCCCAGTGGTTCTACCACACCCTTCAGGTTCAGACCTCATTACAGATTTGGCTGCTTTATACTGCCTAAGGGTTTCATCTAATGCTGCCTTGGCTTTGCTTTCTGCTTCCTGTAGAGGACTCCCAACTGTAGCTGAACTAATAAACTCCCAATTTTCAATGCCTCTCTCGCATTTCATATTCGTCTGTGTGCTAATATCCTTCTGTATGCACTTGTTGCTTGGGCTTTCCTCTGTGAATGGCTGTCTCCGACGCAAACCATCATTAGATTCATCAGCTGTGGGGGGTTCTTTGAAGCAAACCACCTTCTTAGATTGTATAAATGAAATATCACTAACATCTCTGAAAGGGACAAGGGGAGCAGGAAAACTGCATCGTTTCAATGCTATATTTTCTGCCTCCATTAAAAGTTCCCGAATCTCTTTAAGAGTTTTGGCACCACTGTCTGTGTCTCGGATTTCCTCAGAGCCAACATCTTCAAAACCTGAAGATTCTGGCTTATTTATTACAACTCTACCATCAGCCTGAGAATTTAAAGGCATATTGTTTGAAATAATACTGGAGTTAGAAGAATCCAAATTATCTATTAGCCTTTGAATATGGTCTGAAACAAGCTTGTGCTTCTCACTACGTGAGTAAGTGCCAGGCAGGACTGTTGATAACCCAGTACTCTGACCAGCTTGCCCAAGACCACTTGAGATCTTCAGGGCATCTTCAGTTAGATGTGTATCTGGCAAATCCTGTTGATAGAATATATCTGGTTTTTGTCTGTGTGAAAAGGAACTAGGAGGAGCTGTTGGTAACACGGTTTTCTGGTCAGCTGGCCCAGGGATTGTTGAAACCTTCAGTGTATCTTCAGTTAGATGCTTGTCTGACAAGTCCTGTGGGTAGAGAATATTAGTGTTCTCTTTGTATGAATAGGAACTAGAAAGAGGTACTGGTATTCCAGAATTCACATCAGTTTGTTCAGGGACAGCTGAAATCTTCAGAATATCTCCACTTTGATGTTTATCTGGCAACTGCTGTTTAAAGAAAATACTAGGTTTTACTCTCTGAGAATAAAAATTATGAAAAACTGTCAGTAATGGAGTTTTCTGGTCATCTGGTTCAATCACAGTTGAATTCTTGGGCTTCTTTCTCTGTGAGTAGGAACTAGGGGGAGCTATTGGTAACTCAGTCTTCTGGTCATGTGGTAAAATCACAGCTGAAATCTTGAGTTTATCTTTATGTGAGGAAGAACTAGAAGGTCCTATTGGTATCTCAGTCTTCTGGTCAGCTGGTGCAGGAAAAGCAAAAACTTTTAAAGCTTCTTCAGTAGGATCTGGCAATTCCTGCTCATTAAAAATACTGGCCTTGTCTCTATATGAGTAGGAACTAGAGGGGATTATTCGTTTCCCAACCTTCTGGTCAGCTGGACCAGAAACAGCTGAAGCTTTCAAAGTTTCTTCAGTAATATCTGGCGACTCTTGCTGGTAAGAAATGATGGGCTTCTCTCCATGTGAGGAAGCAGCAGAGGTTACTGCTGATATTCCAGTCTTCTGCTCAGCAGGTCCAGGAACCCCTAAAATTTGTAAGTCCTCTTCAGTAAGATCTGACAAAGATCTTTCCTGGTAAAAAATGACAGGCTTCTCTCTATATGAATAGGAACTAGATGGTACTGTAGGTATCCCAGTCTTCTGGTCAGCTTGTCCAGGAACACCTGAAACTGTCAGAGCCTCTTCAGTTAGATGACTATCTGGTTCTTGC